>NC_064669.1:1591533-1866533 GCF_943734685.1 Anopheles coluzzii | reverse complement strand
AACAATCGTAAAATTTGCTGAATTAAACCGGCGCGGAAGCGAACCTCGATGATGCTAAAAGGATGAAAACAGATTTCTTACTCGGTAACGGTACATCCGCCTTTGGGAGCTTTTGTTTTGTTTTTTACACTGCGCCCAAAAACCCGACCTCGGAATGGGGAATGGATTTGTACTTACTTTAAAAGAAACATGCAACAAAAATGCTATACACATTTACCTTATTACCAAGGGGGGAGGGGGGGGGGGCAGAAACAGATGAGAGTATATGCATTTACACAAAATATCTATACGCAAATTAAAAAAAAACACACACACACACACACAAAAAATGAAGATATACACGCACACGCGCGCAGTCGAAGTGGCCGAAGCCGCGTCGCCCAGTGTAAAGTGACGCTAGAGAAAGAGTGAGAGAGCGAACGGGCGGAATTAACTAAGGAGAGGAGAGAACAAAAGTCTTGAATATATAAACGAAAACAACATAGAAACTATACATTTACAAAACAAAGCAAACACACAATACATTTACACACAGACACAGACACGCGTACACAAACACATCTTAGCAAGGAGTAGAAAAGCTTAGCTGTTTAAGGTAACAATCCGTGGAAAGAGATGCATTTATTTGATTTTGATGATTATTATTATTATTATTTTTTTTCGATTATGCGAGAGCGCCGATAAAGACAGGCGGCGAGGATGATTGAGGCGGTGTAGCGAGGTGGGATTTGAACTTGGGTTCGCAGAACCAAGGAAAAGTCTGGTTAGACTGTAAGGCGCCACTCGCCGCGAAAGCGAGAGTGAGAGTGTGTGTGTGAGAGAGAGAGAGAGAGAGAGATTAAAGAAGGTCGAAGAATGTGCGCGCGCTACTTACACGGGGGCGCGTAAGCTTTCTGCCGACCCTTTCTGCTTCGCTCAACTTTAGCATATAATGTAACTCGAAAAAGGCATGTGTAATTTCAATTCCAATACACGCAAACTCAAGTATGCAGCAGCAGCAGCAGCAGCGCAACTGGAAATATGGATGTGAATTCGTTTTTTTATGTTTGTTTGTTTGTTTGTTTGTTCTGTGCAAAACTTACTGTAATGATTAAACATATTCTCGTTAGTGTAGTAAAAAGAAAAAGCGAAGAGGAAAAGGTGGTTGAGGCCACAGAGGAACCACAACGCAATGTAACGAGGGATGAGAGAGTGTGTGTGTGTGTGTGCGTGTGAATAAGTATCTGATTAAAGCGATGGATGCAAGGGGTCGGTGTGAATGTGGTATTGAAACTCACCTACACAATCGTTACATTGCGTTGCACACGGCCAACCACCAGCGGTGAAGGGCGATGCAAAACGCACAGAACAGTTTGAGAGAGATAGACAGAGAGAGAGAGAGAGAGAGAGTGAGAGAGAAAGAGAGAGGGTTTATAGGGAAATGCAGGCGGTAGAGAGGCGGAAGTAGACAACAAACCTGATCCGGTAGACGGAAAAAAGGAAGCGGCAATAATAGCAGACACACAGGCTCGAAACGTACGTTTGCCTTGTTTGCTCCCCTGTTGGGCTTTCTCACCCACCCTCCATCCCGGGCAGCAGTGGGCGAAAAGGGTGGCGGGCTGCCCAAGAGGGGGTTACTACGATTAAGTTAAACTCATAGCGTGTAAGTTGGGAGATAAGATGCGCAAATCGCGAGCGATCGGAGGCGGCGGGGAAGAGGAGAGGTTAGCTGTAAGGAGACCAGCCTGGGGATGCTGATGCGGGCGCGGATTCAGTGAGCGGAGGTGTAGCTGTGTGGGGGGCGTCCTGCTTCAGTAATGAAAGTAATGAAGCGGCTGCGAAGGTGAGCGAAACAAAGATGTATAACCATCTCGACCACACACACACACACACACGCCTTCGATTACAAAGCGCATGCAAGAAGGGGGGGGGTTGGTGTGCGTTGTGTGTATACTTTTTTTTTCGCAAAATGGTTGAGTTTTTTTTTTGGTGTACACAAACACAGAGCCACATGTTACAGGCTCGGACTGCAGCTGTATCGGGATTGCATCCCAGTTAACACCACGGTACAGATCAGTCAATTGATGGCGAAAGGCTAAGAGAGATAAAGGGGGAGAGAGAGAAGAGAGCGAGAGAGTAGTAGTAGTAGGAGAGAAAGAGAGGCAGGAAGTGAACAAAAAAAAAAACAACAACAACCACTAGGAAAACATGAGTATAATCGGGGTTTTTCGTGCAATCAACATTATTTTTCGTCGGTGTTGGATTAATTTAGTGTATAGTTTGACAGTAGGCAGCGGCGGCGACAGCGCAGCGACAACAGCATAAAAAAAGAGCAAAAAAAAAAGGCAAAAAACAGAAAACCGGAACAGCGCCGCTGTGTTAATCATTTACTAATTAAGCCGATTTATTAAGTAAAAACGACACATACGCACACACGCACACACACACATAGGGGAAGGAGTAATGTGTGGGTGGGTGTGGGTGGTGGGAGGAGGATTGCGCGCGGTGCAAAACCAATGTGTTAGCAGGAGAGAGGGAGGTGCAGGTCCAAAGAGTGGGGGTGGTTGGGAGTTGGACCCGCCGGACCCTCCCCCCCCCCCACTATGATTGAGTAGCACACATCCTTTGCATGAACAGGAGGGAGAGGAGCGAGAGAGAGAAAGAGTACCTCAAAGCGCAATTAAACACACACACACACATACACGTAAATGCATTTATCTCTTTCTCGCTCTCTCGCTCTCTTTTGCTGTCGGAAAAAGGATGCTGTTGCAGGAAGTGCGGGGCGCACGCACGTGTATCCTCCCACACATACACACACACACACACACACACACATACTCTTAACACATACACACATGCACAAACGCTCAGGAACGGAGGGGGGAGAGAAACAGAGAGAGAAGCAGAGAGAGAGAGAGAGAGAGAAGGAGGAGGCAGCATAAAACATGCGTAGCTGTATATGGCTCTGTTTGTGTCCGTGTGTGCGTGCGTGTATATGTGTGTGTGTGTGTGCGTGTGTGTGACTGAACGACGAACACGACGAATATCCTATCTTTTAAGAAGTAAACTATATGATGGAGTACCTTTTTATCTAGTTTTGTAAGACAAAGCGAACGATACTATTTGCTAGGAAAACACGAATATTATAACTATGGCAAGCAAAAAAAAACAAAATAACAAGAAACAAACACACCGACACAGATTGATAAAAACAAAAAAGCAAAAACAAACAAAAAACATAAAAACATACCACCACCAGTACCAGCCGCGAAATGCAAAAATAAAAACAAAAATAAAAAAAAAAACACACACACACACACACTTAAACCGAATATTAAAAACTAATAGCAATGAAACAACAACTATCAAAACAGGCGAGGGGGTGGTGGGAGTAAAAGAACAGGGAAAGGCTCACACACATAGGCGCGCCCCATCGAAGAGAGGGAAACTGAAGATGCAAAACAGTGGAACGAGATGGACACAACTCCGCTTTCCGAGAGCTTCCGAGGGCAAGAAACTATCCTTCGTTCGTTAAAAAAAAATGCTTGCAACAACTTTTTTTCTTTCTATAATTTATTATAAACTTCCCAACAATTGCACCATGAAATGTCTCCATTCCTCTTCGCTGTGCAAGCAGTCTCTCTTTTTGTCGTTGTTTGTTTGTTTGTGCAGGCATTGCCAATTCATGTTGCATTTATGTAGAAAGGTAAAAATGTGAAGAAGAGGAAGAAGAAAAAAAACAAAGATGAGCGATGGATGGAAATTGTGCAAGAAGGCGGCGATAGTGTAGTGTGTGTATGTGTGTGTGTGTGTGTGTGTCGGGCGAACGAGAATAAATAGAAATGCCTCACAAAAACAGGAAACAAAAACAAAAAGAGCGATTCGAGAGTATGTGTGTGAGTGGCTTCCAAACCATGAGGTAGTACACACTACTACACCCCGACCCGACCCACTTCCCACTTCGGTTAGCAGCGAAATAGATATGGAACAATGTGGAAATAAACAATCAATTATATGTGTTAAAAATCTTACTCCAGTTTGTGTTGATGAGGAGGTTCACCTCTATTTTTTTCTAGTCTTCCGAAAATTTTTCGTTGAGAGTCAGCAGTGTATGCTGGTAAGCTGGTAAACAGGAAAAGAATTTACAAACTATGCATTACAATATGCTGAAAGACGTAGATGCAGCGCGCTGGATAGCAGATAGATTGGTCATCTAGAAAGATTGGATTATCGCACTAACCTCGCAAAATTCTAATTTCTAGCGATCTTGCCATGTTACCACTTACTTTTTTACATCCGGCGCTACAACTGCTTTGCGATCCCCCCAGTCCATTATCCCGGCCTTAATGGCGGACGCCTCCACGCCATCTTTTCATTTCCTATTACGCCTCCTCTATCCTTGTCGACAGCCTAAAAAGACTTTACGGGCTGGGTCGTCCGTTATCATGCTTGCAACATAGCCAGCCCACCGGAGCATGGCGATATGCTGCAGCTTGATATGCTGCACGACAGTGAGGTCGCCGTACATTTCGTATAGCTCGTCATTATAACGGCTCCACCATTGTCCTTCCACACATACGGGGCCAAGTATCCTTCTGAGCATCTTCCTCTCCAACGCGACTAACAGGGTTTCGTCAGATATGGACAGTGTCCATGTCACAGATGCGTATGTGAGTACCGGTAGTATATAGGCTTCGTCCGTCGCGACAGGTTCTTTAAGGCGAACTGATTTCTCAGAAATCAGATGAAAGACCGGTTGGCAGCCAGCGTCAACTACAATGCTATTGCTATTGCTGACCTTCGATATCTGTACGTCACGGTTACGTAAGTTTAGATTTGTTGTTGGTAGGGTAGCTGATGCTGCCACCATCAGTTTGGTCTTTGCCTCGTGTATCTGCAATCCGAGGTTCTCTGCCGCCTGCTCGATCCCTTGATATGCTTCTGCATACATAGGAGAGCCGCAGACCAATGATGTCTATATCATCAGCGTATACCAGGGTCTGGGTTGACTTATAGAAGATGATTCCCGAAGTCTCCACCCTCGAGTCGCGGATGGCCCTCTCTAAGCCCTGAGTGTTTCCATCCACCTTCCCACTGGCAAGTGACGTTGGCCATAGTCATTCTAACTAGCCTTATCGGTTTGGCCGAGATTCCTGTATTCAGCCATCTTCTCCAAGATCTGCCGCATGGTAAAGTGGTTGATTTTCCGTTTCGGAATCCTCTTTGATAGTTTCCGACTATCTCTTCAACGTGCGGGACAAGGCGAATCTGAAGGATCAGGGAGAATATTTTATAGACTTTAGATTTATATTCAACACCGTAATACCCCTGCAGTTCCAGCCCATTCTGTCTACATGGGGTCTGTCCTGTACATGGGGTACATGATGCCGAGATTCCAATCCCAAGGCATCGATTCGCTATCCCACACCTCAGTAACCGTTTGATGAATCTCGTTTTCTAGTCGTGCGCCTCCATTCTTGACCAGATCAGCTGCAATTCCGTCGGTTCCGGGTGCCTTGTTATTTTTCAGCCGACGGTTATCCTTTCGTGTTTCTCCTATGCTAGGTGGCAGTAGCATGACACTATCTGCTAGTGAAGCCTCTAGCTGTTCATTAACCCGGTCGTTGAGTGATTCATTAAAAGTGCTGAGCCCACCGCGAAAGTACCTCTGGCTGGTTACTAACCAGATCTCCATCCTTGTTGCGACAGCAGGTTACCTTAGGTACAACGTTGTTTCGGTGATCTGCCATCGCTTGGTAAAACTGTCGTGTTGGTCCGTACGCCTCTTTTCTCTTCGCGTCTGAGCCATTCCTCTGCGCGTGCCCGCGTTTCATGCCGTTGTTGCATTGCTCGGTATGCATTATGCTTACGTTCGGTCACTTCGGTCCGGCTTTGCTAAGAGTACGTACGCTCCATGAGCCCATTTTGATCGTTGTCCTGGGGCACTGCGTGGGGTCGGTATCGTTGGGTCCGTTTCGAAAATTCCTGTTACTTTCCGTAGTCATTGATTCCGTAAGACTGGGTGACTGGACCTACGCTCCCGTGACCTAGTGATGTGCTGTATGGAGCGCACCCACGACTCCGATCCGACTCCGACTATTGTTAGTTCGATTCCGACTCCGGCAAAATAGAACCACTAGATCCGCCCGGAGTCGGAGTCGTTCGGAGTCGTCCGGAGTCGACGACTCCGAACGACTCCGAACGACTCCGGATGACTCCGAATGACTCCGAACGACTCCGGACGACTCCGATTCCGGGCGACTCCGAGCGACTCCGACGACTCCGAACGACTCCGAACGACTCCGAACAACTCCGAACGACTCCGAAAGACTCCGAACGACTCCGGACGACTCGGACTCCGGGCGACTCCGGACGACTCCGAACGACTCCGAACGATTCCGGATGACTCCGGATGACTCCGACTCTGGGCGACTCCGGGCGACTCCGTACGGCTCCGGACGATTCCGAACGACTCCGGATATTGCAGCGCGGACCTACCTTCCGGAGTCGATTCCGAATTTATCGGAGTCGGATCGGAGTCAACTCCGGATTTTTGCCAACTTTACCCATCACTACATCGGACCTCCCCGTGGACTAAAGTTGAAAGTATCGTAAGGCGTCATCCATCAATTACGTAACGCAAAAATTGCAAATTTGCGACCCCCCCCCCCGCCCTGAACACTGAGTGATATTAAAACAAAATTTAACAGAAAAATGAATTAAAAAAAAACGCATCGACACAAAGCATCGGCTACGGTTTGCAGGGGGAGTGTTTCCGTGTGTTTCGTTTTGTTTCTTTATTTTTGTCTTCGTTAGTAAAATTGCATTTTAAACTACTACGATTTGATGACTGACTTCGTGTGATAGAGTGTGTGTGTGAGGGTTCGCGTGTTGTACTGGGCCAGGGAGCGAAACGTCGCATCCGTAACAACAAGACACACACACACCGTAACTATTAGTAGAATTATATATAAAGCCAAAAAGAGAGTGTGTGTGTGTGTGTGGGATGTGCTTAGCGCGGTTTTTGTGTATCTAGAACTTTTTTTTTTTTACTGTTCATTTACGTTCGCTTATTCTACAACAGCGTTCATTTTAAACGTCTCTCTAATGCCGAGTGTGTGTGTGAGAGCTGTGACAGGTGGTTGCGTGCGCTTTGTTTTAAGTGCATTTCGTAAACGCACTAACGTTCCGTTTAAAGTGTTTCGCGTGGTTTATCTATTTAATTTTTTTTGTTGGTTCATACAGTAAAATTACCGCTACGCCTTTTCCGATTGTTTTCTTCAAACGACCTTAGAATTATGATTTGTTCCCGTAAGTTGTGAAGATGTATTTACTTTCTCGTTCGATTTTTTTTTTCACTCTCCTCCTCTCTCTCTCTCTCTCTCTTTTTCTTCTCGTATTATTTATTTGTCGCGTTCTTCCCCGCCACCCGCCGTTCTAACGGTTTGAATAAGAAGTTTTCTTTTTGTATGCAAACGGTGCGCGGTTAGTGTGTTAGTAACTTTAAATCTCCTCCCGCCCCCTCCCCTTCAATTCCCTAGTTTTTCATCCCTCGTTTTCCGTTTTAAAAAGACCATTATCTAACACGATAGAACAACACAAAAAAAAACCCGCCGTGTTCCCCCCATCCGCGAAAAAGCGGAACGATGGGATGGGGGGGGGGGGGGGGGGAAACAAAAACGCAACGACCGCCCACCAACCTCACGCACCATGCCCGGGTCGCGTTCGGGTGTGCGGAGAGGGAATGGCAGCGAGCCTGGCCCGTGTGGGTGTGTGTGTCGGTGTGCGCTCTCGTGAGCGATTTCGGGACCAACTGCACACTACCACACTGCTACTATCACTACTACTACTACCTATCGCTAAACCAGAAGACGCTACGTGTAACTTGCCGTACTTGAGGAGTATGAGGTTTTATTTTTATTTATTTTTTTATTTTTTTTGTCGTGCTTTCCCTCTCTGTCTCGGAACGCTTGGTTCGCGGTTGCACGGTACCACTACCTGAGCTACTACACCACAGCGCCGGTTTTCGAATAAACAGCTCCCGACAATTCCCGTGCGTGCGTACTTAACCTATCGTCTCGATATAAAAATTATAAACAAAAAAAAAAAGATAAAAACAACAGCAACACGTGCCACTAGGTCCCGCTTTGCTGGGAGCGCCTGCAGCGTATGCAACGCGCACTCCGCGCTCCGTGTTTGCTTCGGGCCGGTGCTTGCAAACGCCTGCCGTGCGGCAAGCGCACACAGCGCGGATTGCCTACGAACAGGCGCACAGGAGGTGCCGATCTAGCGCTAATGCGTAAGGTGAATGTTTGTTTTGGTTTTGGGTTTAGTGTTGAGCACGCGTTATTTAAAAGTAAGCTAGCTGTGTACTATCTGCCAGGCAAATTGCTGCTTTGGCACCTACTGCGTAAGAGCTAGGCGCGGTGAGGTTTCGACGAAACAACGCGAATGTGGCGACGAGCTACTGTGACGAACACGTCCGTTCCCTTTTCAGGGCGGCTGGAAGTGGTGGCTAATGCTCTACCGCACACCAAACTAATGCCGTTATTATGCTTTCCTTTTCTGCATGTGTGTGTGTATTGGGTTACTGTTCGATAAGAATCTTTCCGTCTCGAAAAGCGCAAACTACGCCAGTGCTCTGGAAAACTGGTTTGCTTAGTAGTAGAGCGCTCCGGATGGACTTCATCTGTGTGTGTGTGTGTGTGTGTGTGTGTGTGTGTGTGTGTGTGTGTGTGTGTGTGTGTGTGTGTGTGTGTGTGTGTGTGTGTGTGTGTGTGTTTCTTCTTCCTTTCCTGCTTTCCACATAACCTCCTTAAGGATATGTGTGCGTTCTCCTATCTCACTCGTTTTCACTCGTTCTCTCTTAGTGTCCCCGTGAGATCTCTCTCTCTCTCTCTCTCTCTCTCTCTTTTTCTTGCTTTCTCTCGCTCTTTCTCTATCTCACTAGCACCGGACTTGAAGGCAACCCGGACGAGACAACTCCACACTACAGCTAAGAAGGTGCGCGCGCGCTTCTCTACTTTGACCACACTGTGTGTGTGTATGTTTTTTAAATGTATTATGTTCTATTACCTCAATCCACCAATAGGAACTACACGCGTTAGCATCTAATGCAGAATAAAATAGCGCCCCTCGCCCCATCGCACACCCGCGCTCGTCGTCATTATTGTTACACTGGAGAGGCACCCTTGGTAAGAGATGGAAGGGGGCGGCGTTTGTTCTGTCGGTTGGATGTGATTTGGCGTGGGTGTAGCAGCATTTCCTCCTCCTTCTCGCCTCCCTTCCCTTTTTACACAGGCACACCGGTACGGTCCTTGATCTTGCCCAGCACGCTGGAATGCATCCGGCTGTAGCCGCCGCTGCTGTGCGACTTGGTCAGACCGACGGTGAGCTGGCCGGGACCGTCGGCACCGCCCGTGCCGACCCCACCGCCACCACCACCACCACCACCACCAACACCGGCCAGATAGAGGCCACTGGATTGCCGCACGAGCTGGTACGCGCTCGTCGCCGTGGTCATGTGGCCACCGCCACCATTGTTCCCCCCATTGCCACCGGCGGAGAAGAACGCTGGCTCGCTGCTGCTGCTCCCTGCCCCGTTGGGCGCCACTGCTCCGCCCGCCGCCGCGCCGTCCTTCGCCCGCTCCTCCTCCAGCCGGGCCTGGTGCTTGGCGAGCAGCTCCAGTTCGGCATCGATCGCCCGGAACTGCCAGGTCCAGTTCGCCCGGTACAGGAACGGCCGGTGATCGAACCGGTTGTCGTCCGGGCTGTACGACTCCGCGTGGTACGACGGCGTCAGCACCGTCATCTTGTGCCGGTTGATCGCGTAGCAGCGGAAGAAGTGCTTCACCCGGTCGGCCACCTCCCGCGGGTTGCGGTTGCCGTCGGCAACGGCCGCCGCCGCCAGCTTGCAGAACATGCTGAACGGGCCGCAGAACGCTTGCTTGCGCAGCCGGCCGAACTCGCTCAGCTCCTGGTAGGTCAGCCCCATGTCCTCCTCGTCCGTCTGGGCGATCGCACCGTCGACCAGCGGCTCCAGCTCGGCGGTCGGCGGGGCCGCCACTATCTCCGCCACGATCGGCAGCCCGTACTCGACCTGCGCGTAGGCGAGGAAGCGGCGCAGATCCATCTTGGAGATGCCGCCGATCGGGTTGACGTCCGCCGACGAGCAATCGTACTTGGTCATGTACCCCCGCAGCGCCTCGTCCACGTTGGCCGACCCGAGCACGAGCAGACCGCCCGGCCGCTGTCTCACCCACAGCATCAGCTGCGCGAACAGGTACGCCAGCACCATGCGCGTCCGGGCCTGGATGTTCTGCAGGGCCAGGTTCTGGCGGGGGCAGCCGCCGGCCGCCCGGAAGCGGGGCCGCATGCCCGTCGCCAGCTGGAAGATGCCGAGCAGCGCGCTGACCGCCCCGTCGATGCCAATGTCCTGGTGGGAGCTGCCGATCTGCGCCGCCAGCGCGGCCGCCCGCTGGCGCGTCTCGCGGCTCGAGTTCTCCGTGCCCATGTAGCAGGTGAAGAGCAGCCGGCCGCACAGCTCGGCCGCGCTCGCCGGCACGTACTCCGGATCGGCCAGTATCTTGCGGCAGTCGTCCCGCACCTGCCGGTCGCCCTGCCCGATCGCTTCCACCACCAGCCGGCACATCGAGTGCACGATGATGGCGGTGCTGCTCGAGTCGACGCCGCCGCTGAGCGGCAGAAAGAAGCCGCCCTGCCCGGACCGGCGCAGATAGTCCCACAGCCAGCAGGCCGGCCCGAGCGCAATCTCCTCCTCCGGCCGGTGGTACACCCACTCGCCGAGCGGGCTGCTCGCCGGCGTCCCCGGATGGTCCCGGTCCGAGGCGGCCAGCTCGAGCGGCAGCTGGATGCGCGGGTAGGCCGGGGCCGAGGCGGCGACCGAGCTGCGGGAGCGCAGCGCCCCGCGGTACGCCCGGATGTCGTGCAGATCGAACGAGCCCACCGTCACCTCCACCTCGCTCAGCGCGAACTGCCGGCCGCGGGCAATGATCGACCCGTTCAGCGCGATCGCCGAGCAGCCGTTAAAGTACACCCGCTGCCCGTCGCAGCCGCGCATGTTGCTGAACAGGTAGGCGCCGCCCGCCTTGTAGCTCGCGTTCCGTATCAGATCCGCCGTGATGTGCGCCTTCCGCAGCTGCATGTAGCTGCCCGAGCCGTTCACGATGATCTCGACGCCGGCGAGCGACATGTCGATGTGCTTGCTGCGCGGGTTCCACAGCTCCTCGCAGATCTCGTACCCGAGGCAGGTGTCGAGCGTCGCGATCACCGCATCGCCGATCGGTACCGTCTCCTGTCCCAGCGCCTGCGCGGCGAACCGCGGCAGCTGGTACTCCTCCGTCTGGCGCTCCTTCGTCCACGGCGAGAACCAGCGCGTCTCGCGATAGTTGCCATCGTCGCACATCGTCATCTTCGGCCGGATCAGCACGACGCGCCCGTTGTGGAACGCGACGCGACAGTTGTACGCAACGTTCCGGTGCTGCACCGGCATGCCCACGTCGATCAGCATGCCGGGCGGGCAGCAGGGCGACTGTATGATCTCGACCAGCGCCTCCCAGCAGTGCAGGTACGTGTCCGGCTCGTGGAAGTGGTCCTCGCAGCTGTACCCGCTGCAAATACGAGCGTCGGCAGCCGTTACAGAAAGTGACTAAGGTCGCACCACCGGGTGGGTGCACCACCGATACTTACCTAACCTCCAGTTCCGGCCCCGTACGGTAGGTGGCGCCATTCGCGGCGGCCAGCCTGATCGATAGCAGGATGCGCTCGACGTTCCCCTCAAAGTCCATCGCCCACTGGTTGAGGGTGGCGACTGCCACCTGCACCGTGTGTCCCATCGTGCGGCGTGCCTTCTTGGAGTGCTGCCAACAAAGGGAATAGAGAGAGAGAGAGAGAGAGAGAGAAACAAAAAAAAAATGAAATTAGAAAATTAGAAACAGCCTCCAGAAGTGCCAAAAAAAACAACGCTAACGCTTTTGGAAACCCTTCGTAACGCTACGTAACCACCTACACGTTACCTGCGCGTTGGCGCGACTGCTGCTGCTGTCTCCCTGGTGCTCCATTTCGGACGCGCCACACGGACCTGAGTGAGACCTTGGGGCGACCGAGATTTATTATGTAAACGACACACACACAAACACACACACACGGACCGCGATTTTTCGGGGTGGTCTCTATTTACTTCTAACGCGGTTTTGTCGTTGCCACCGTTTGCCGTTCTGCCGACACGCACACACACACACACACACGCGCGCGCAAGGAAATTCGGAAATGCCTCCCGCAGTAGCGAAAAAGTAAAAAAAACGCTCTCACAATTTTTTGGGGACCTCACTCGAAGGACTCTGGGAATGGTTTGCGCCCACAATCGTCGCTCGTCCGCATCAACAACGCAGGCAGGGCTCACTTCGTAACACAAAAAAGTGTGTGTGTGTGTGTGTGTGGGGTGAAGGCGTGTTTCGATGCGAGAGCTTTTTTATTTCCGAGTAGAGCCCAAACTCCTGCTTGAAACGGGGGAGAGAGGTGGCGCAGATATTATTGATCAAGCGAAGACTTTGTGCTAGTTTAGGGGAGAAGTTTTGCATTGCTCTGGGTCCATTTTGCGCCCAAAGAAAGGGTTCTCCGAGCAGAGAGAAAGAGAGAGAGAGAGAGAAAGAGAGTACGAACAAGCGAGAGAAATACGGGAAGCGTGGAGGTACTCCACCGATTAGTGCCCGATGTTGGACGTACAATGGTACATTCCAGCAATATTTATAGCTCCACCAATAAATCTAGACCGGATGACTTCGCCCCTGAAGGAGCATTCTCGGGGCGGTCCGGTTGGGTTCGTTCACCTTACCTGAGGGCAGGCGCATCCAGCGAGAGACATCCAGAGAGGGAAGAGTAGAAGATAAAAAAGCGCTGTAGTTGCTGCTATCGTGACCTACCTTTACGGTACACTTAGAGCCCAAGGATATCCAAGGTTCGCACGAAGATCTTCAAACTTCAGACCCCAATATCTTGGCGAAGATGTACGATGCCGGCCACGGGATCAAGGATTTCGGAACCCCAAAAATCTGGTTTGCGTGCCAGTATCTTCCATTAACCCTGCGGGGAAGCTAATGAACAAAGTCCTCGCAGGTCACCCGCATCTCCCGATCGCGTGCACTGCGCCCGCGATGACTGGTCGTCGCTGGTTGGAAATACCCCATACGTCATCTTCGCGTACGGCCCCAGATGCCGACACGACACGTCAACAGTGTCTCGGCAACATGCCACATGCAAAAGCCCTCGACATTCACACACACACACCCACACCCCGGCAGCGTTCTTTGTGTCCTGTGTCAGCCTGTTTCTTGTTCTTCTTCCTGCTTGGTTGCTCCTTCCGGACAAAGCTTCTTCCAAAATGCGACGCGAGACACAAAGCATACGCGAGGTCTTTTGCACGACACGGACGAGCGCGTGTCGACACTGGCGGTCGTGTCTTCGTCCCATCCTTTCCCCACCTCCGGGACACACACACACACACGCGCGTAAGCTGCTCCAGCCCCATTTGCCCTGCAGGTGGTTGCGGTGGCCCAGACCACACCAGGTGGTGGACCCCCGGAGAGAGAGCCGAGCGACAAAAAAAAGAAGGAAGTTTGTCCAACACGAGGCAGTAGCTGAGGTCTGGCCTGGGTACGCCGGAACGAAAGCAAGATAGAGACAGCAGCGCGTGCGTTGCGCGAGCGAGAACAGTGCGCAGTGTGGGTCGTGGTGGTGGTTGCCACGCAAGTTGCCACTCTGCTCGAAAGCTCACCACACTCTCAGTGGCAGGAACCGCACAGGAGAGATGCGCGCAAGCGGTGGGATGGTAACGGTTGGCGGCGGGTCTTCGTCAGTCAGTGGCATCCAGTGGCAAAGCAACACACCGCGTTACCGCAGCAGGACACAGCACCAGGGACCAGGCACTGCTCTGGCACGCTGGCAGTACCACGGTAGCCATCCCAGCGTGCGGAGACGTCACAACGGTCCGCAGCGTTTGCATCTGGATCGGTGCTCTCGGTGCTGGTGCGTGTGCGTACTTCCCTTCACCGCACGTGGGTTGTCACACTGTGATAGCGGTGCGACTAACATCTTCAGAACGCGTGAGTGTGTGAGTGAGAGAGTGTCTGGTGTGTCCAGTAGTGTCCTCGTGTCCAGGTCTCCGATCAACCACAGCAACCTCACGGTCGGATCAGCGAGTCAAACGAAGCGATATTGATGTGCCCGGGCGCACCAGAGATGGCTAAGAGGTGCCACCGCGTGGACTGCAGTGTCTCCAGCCGGCCGTAGGTAGAATGCCGGCCAGATAAAGAGATCTCCCGAACATCCCAACCATCCTGCAACATCCTGCCGTTTAGCTGCAACACCTCTCCCGAGAAGCACGATGATGGACGCACCCTTGAACCTCAACGAAGGTAAGCGACCACCGACTCCCGGCTGTGATACTAGGCTATCACTCAATTAAAATCTCCCGAAACGAATGTCCCAACCATGCCTTCCCTCCCCCCCCCCCCCCCTCCAAATTCCCTGTCAATGCGCTTCAAACTAGGTTGGCCACAAAACCGCAACGAACGAGCGCTTTCGAAACATAAAATGGGGCGTCTTTTTGTGTTAGTAGGGCAGCAGCAGTTGAAGGGGATGGCGGCACACGAGTCGTCCATAAATCAGGATCCAAAGCGAGCAACTCCCCCCACCCCCTTGTCTAGGCGAGCCTTAGCGTATGCCATAGCCTCAAAAAGGATGCGCGCTGGGGTTAATGGATTTCCCGTTTTTCGTTTTTCTTTGTACCAGGTCCTTTTGCTTGTTCCGATTATTGTGTGACCTCCTTCGATCCTGCGGATGACATTTGTAACTGCCACGTGGGGTGTACAATCCACACACACACACACACACACACACACAAACACAAAGAAGCGTGGCGGGAGGTTCGTGTTATCCAAAGCAGTGTCCCGCTAGCGCCATGCGCCTGGGGAGCGATGGGAGGAGCAGCAAACGTAACGAGTTCGTGTGTTTCGCGTGATGTATTTATTTATTTGTAGTAACAAATAGAAACAATATAAATCAAAGCCACCAACGCCCTTTCCTTTCCCCGCTCCCGGAGAGGCACGAAACCACACGAAAACCAAAAAAAAAAAACTGTCACGCGGTTGCTGGGAGGGAACTTCTGGTCCATGGATTGACAAGTTCCTGCGAGGGAACGCGATGCAACGCTTTGCAACAAGTACGCTTGACAGCTGTCAAACTTTCTGGCGCGCTCTTTTTGAAAGCAAACGGTTCGCTCGCTCGGAATGGGCAACAATGCCCAGGAGCTATTTTAAGACAGTCCGGCACATCCTGCCTCGCAACGCGACCTATCAATCCGTGGGAAATGGCAGCAGTGCGAATAGCAACCCCTTGCCCGCATTGCTGCCGTGACACGAGGAATTCCAGGGCGCAGGGCTGGGTAGCTCGTTCGTGGGGTTGCTCATCCTCGCGGGCTTACAACTCGCCATGTAAATTAGACCACGACGGGGTACGCCACGTAACACGGAAACCTTAGCTCACACACACACACACGTGGATGGACTGCATGAGAGGAAGCAGGATGGCGAAGTTATTACTCCTACCAGCGTTGAGGTTTTGGAAAGGGCAAAGCGAGACAGAGAGCCAAGAGGGACGTGATCAGGTTCATTTACCTTCCAACGACGTCGAAACTCGCTCGGAGCTTTCATAAACTGCGAAAAAGGCCTTTTCTGGATTGGATGTGTGTGTGTGTGTGTGTATCTGTGTGTGTAAATGTAGCATAGAATAATTGAATACTTTAGTATGACGGCGATCGAAAGGCATAAAGAGAAGGAGGAAATAGCAAATGAGTATTAGGAGGGTTAGGTGTGTACGAGACTTTGAGTAGTCTTTCGCTGTTTGTCAATGTCTGTAAACGACTGAAGCTAATGCCGATTTATATTTCCACTTACACGAAGATTAGCGCCTGAAAACTAAAGTTAAAAAAAAGTAAAATTGATGCCCCTCGAGGGCCACAATCAAAGTCCACAATCAAAGTCCAAGTAACAAGCTGCGTAGCTTTACTAAAATACAGCTGCGACAATCTGTCACGCACATAAAATTGTATCTTTCTGTTCGACTGGCTGAATAGCATCAAGAGTTAACGCCCCACTAGCGGGGCAGTCTAGTGGTCGAATGGGTAGACGAGCCGGCTCCTACAAGCCCGGCCGTGAACCGTTTCCCATCCCCAACGGTGTCAAACAACGCTCGGCGCACTTTTCACTACTTTACTTCATATTCACCCTCTGCTGCACAACACCTTTACCCTCCCAACCCAACACACCCAAGAGTTGTTCGCGGCACGATTGGCCCAGGTTCTCACGCTCTCGTGTCTCGATCGGATTACGAGCCGATTCCGGTGAATGGCACTACATTATTATATCTCCACGTCCAATCCGTCCATGTTCATGTCCTAATCTTCACGAACGCGAAAGGGGTAAACCACCACCAAAGGGGTATGTGTGTGTGTGTGTGTTCCCCTGGTGTTTCACCCGCAGGAGACGACGACACCGACCGCTCCTCGCACACGCGCCGGAATGTTGTTTGTTCAATATTCTATGCAGCACAGCAAGCGTAGCAAAGGGTAACGCTCCCCCTCGTTGATGGCGAGCAGCGAATGGGAGGGGAGCGTGTATGGGAGTGCAGAAGTTCCCTATGGAATGGGTGGGTTGGAAAAGTGTGAGAGGCGCGCGCGGTACCGGAATGTGCAGAGAAGAAATCTTTTTACAGTAAACCCCGGGAAACATTCGCTTGGTCCTTTGTGCCGGATCGCGTGCAATATTCCCCCCTACTCTCAAGAGGAGGAGGAGGAGGAAGAGGAGGGGGGGTTAAATCGTGGCAGTGGAGAGGGGAGGAGGGTTTGTTTGGTCATACGATGGGATGGAGGGGTTGGAGTTGGAAGATGACGTTGAAGAATGAAAGGAAATATGAAAAAAAAGGAAAGACTGCCGACTAACTTTCGCTGCAAACGGCGCTCGCACCGTCCTACCTTGCCCCGGTGCCCCTCAACCGTAGTCATTCCCCCCACACCTCAATTTCAAGTGGCAAACGAATGTTTCAGTTGAGTTGCAACAAAGCGCGACAGAATATTCAGCGCAAGGACAGAAACGATCCAAGCCGAGGGAAGCGATTCAAGTTTTCCCGCCTGCTTTTTCATCGCTTCCCCTGTGCACTTTGTCGAACTTTACCTGACACAGCTCGGAACAGTTTTAATGCAGCTCGTAATAGAAACGAAAGCCATCGCGCGCTACGCAAACGTCTATTTCGGAGTACAAAGCGGCTCCCTCTGTGCAGCTGGTTTAGCAGCGAGTCCGAGTCCAAGACAAAGGAAAGGCAGGACTGAACGGCAGCACACACACACACACACCAGGCAGTGCCGACAAGATGAGTGCCTCATTAGGTCACGGTCTGGGCTAGAAAGCACACAGCCAACAACAACCAATCAATGGCTTGCACCACTCGAACGCTTCTCCGAACGTGTTCGTCGCTTGGCGCTTGATTTTCCAGCGACGGCACACACATACACACCGCGCCTAAGAAAACACATCGCGCCGTCCGGTGACGGGAAATCGATGGCTTTGAGAAGAAGCCCGGCCCAGCACGTCCCTGCCCCCTGTTGTCTGGATCGGGGTCTTCCCAACGACTGCTCCAGGGGGCACACGAAATGAAAAGCAAGCACATAGCCGCACCGTGTGCGTTGGTGGGAAAACAGCCGCCGGTCCCAGACCGGGCAGAGGACGTTACGCGCTGTCCAGCTTGGTCGCTTGGTCGGCGATGCAATGCTGAAGACTCACTCACGCACAGCAAACTGCGCATACGTCGTGGCGGCCCACCCGATACCTCGCAGACGCTCCGGGGCGATGCCTCAACTCTGGCAACACCACCAAGACGGCCCCCGTTTTCACGGGTAGATTGAAAAGCGGAATTCTCTGTCTCTTTCTGCGTGTCCCGCTCTCTCCTCATACCCACGCGGCGGGCACCAAGCGCAACCGAGCCTTTGATGTTTTGCTGCCCTGGTTACCTGATTTTTTGAGCTTGACTCCGTCGCCGCCGGTTGGTTGTTGCCGCCCGGCGGGCACCATTATGAGGTTGGGGTCGACATCAGACGGATCGGGGATCCCGCCGTGCCCTTCGCCCATCTCCCCCGGGGTGTTCCCGAGCCTGCGTACAACCCGCGTGCGGTTGAGCAGCGAGCCCGATGAGCGAACTGGAGGCAGACACGGGGCATAAGGAGTATAGTTAATGTACTCGTGGAGAGGACCCGGGTGTGGTTTGTAGATGAAAGAGAAAGCGAACGGTGGTGGCGGCGGTCGCGGACGTCTCATACACACGTCCCCACCCGCTCTAAAACGCGAATGGAGCTTGGGTTAAAAAAAAAAAAAAAAAAGGTAGAACTGGGGTTGGAACCTTGGACTGAATTTGATGTGTCCTGCACTGCCGTAGCGAAGGCAGGGGCGATGAGACGGACGGGCGAATGGGAAGGGAAGCGGCCGGAGACGCGCAAGCGGAAACGAACCCCAGAACCGCTCGGCCGTACCACACAGCCCGGGGTGCAGCTGCAATGCCAGAGCCAAGCCGACCATTGTCCCGTGCTGTCCTGTGCTACACGTGCTGCTGCTGCTGCTCCAGGGTGCATTCGCGTAGTGTGTGCGTTTCGTGTGTGTGTGTGTGTGTGTGTGTGTGTGATTGGTGCGCCTCCGCGTGTGTCCCCTTTAGCGCGGCGGCCCTTGCGGCGGTTTCGTTTCACGCGCGAGTGCGTAAGGACATGTGCACCGGGCGGGTAGAGACGAACCAAGACGACGACGACGGGGAGGAGGAGGAAGAGGAAGAGGAGGAGGACGACCGGGACCAGCGAGCGCCATCATGAACTGGAGCCTGGCGGCAGGCGATCGGGTTCGCTGTCTGCAGACGCAGCTATTTCCCGTCTGTGCCACACTCGCAGCAAAAGGTTAGAGTGAGCAACCACAGTGTGTGTGTGTGTGTGTGTGTGACAGAGAGAGAGAGAGTTGTATTGGAGAGGTGCAGTGCATTAAAAGATCCTGAAATGAGTTCCAGAATCTTTACAATTCTTCAATAGTAACAGTAAAACGAGACGGGTTTCTTCCCGAAAAGGCTCCAAATAGACGCGTGACTCACACACGTCTACTAGCCATCAATACAAGCAAACACGTACGACATGTACAGCCCACTACTGGGCTGGGTGGGAGGGGGTTGTGGGCTGTGAAAATAATTTTCGCCCGTCACTCAACATTCCACAGCAGACAACAGGGTGCCAACCCGGATCCTCGTGCGGGGGAACAAATAGGGATGTGTCTAGCAAAAGGAAAGTTCGCCACCTAACCACCACCACCCGCGGGGCTTCGTTCCCAACAACCAACCTCGAGAAGGCGGCCAGTTGTGTCTGTGTGTGTTTATATATATATATTTCCCCCATGCCTGATTCATCTATTGCAGGATGTTCTTTTCTTTTTCGCTGAAATTGTTGAAGTCCGTGTGGTGGAATACGACGATACACACACAAACGGGTAACCAAAAACTGAAAAAAAACCTGTCCGAAAATGAGTCAACAAACGGAACCCTCGGCACCCCGGTAAATAACCACATATACACCACCGGAAGGCCAACAAAAACCCAAAACAAATCAAGGTGGAGAGAGTAGCGGCGTTGGCGTTTTGTCTGTGCTGTTGCCTGCGATGCCCGTCACCACCGCGGGTGCGGGTTGAAGGAATGACACGACCAAACGCGCCCGTTGTTTAGCAATTGAGCAAACACAAGATGGTGGAATGTTGTGCAGGGGCGTCGTAGCGGGTCCGCTATTACGGCATCATGCCCACTGTTCCTGGATCATTAGTGCTTCAATTACGAATTGCATTGTTGCACATTTCGGGTGCGTTGTGTAGGCGCTCGGTTGGTCCACTGCTCCAAGATTTTACGTAATATCTTCAAAAACACTGAGGGTTTCAAAAATAGCCACAAAACTTATCAATATCCATGATACTCATACACTAGCATCCCAAAGTCCCAGTCAAGGATTTATTAGTATCTGTGATGTTCTTAGATTGAGTCATCACCTGCTAAGGACACTCAAGGATATATCTTATTGTTATGGTTTTGGTGTTTTGAACTTCTTAACGTTTTTTGAGGACACAACGGTTAGATTTCAAAAGTTTTGGAATACAATTGATATCTTCTCGGCAAAACCCAAGGTGCACAATCAATCAATATTCTTGATTTGATTAGCTAAAGGTTTCTATCCCAACGTTCCAACGGGACCGATAGGTTCATAGGTGATATGTTACTGTTCATTCGCCTATGTGTCAAACTCTTTCATATTGTTAGATAAGAAATGCTGTCTCAAAGTATTCTGGATCATCTTACACACCATGAAGATTCTGTATTTCTCTTGCAGTATTATCTCGTTCAAGTTTGAAGATAATAATGAATATATGACCACGCAGCTGCCCCTTGTCACCAGTAACCGGCATCAAAGAGTCTATCATTACCTTGACGGGATATTGTTTTACGCTTCTTAGCCAGAATTCCTGCTATTTCCCTAGTTGAGGTAGTCTACTCGAAGTAGTATATGTTGCAAGTAAAGGGGATTGATACACCAAATGATTGGAAATAATTGGACAGCATCTCACTGCAGATGGTCAAAGTATATCCAATCCAATCCAAACCAATGTTCGTGGCACGAACAGGTCTGATGTCATCTGCTATGCTTCAAGCTCTGATCAAACAGGTACTCAATCTAAGGTTCTAACAAGATCCAAGCTTACTGTCTTCTTCGTATAGCTCACCCGATGGAAAGCTTTTAAGGTAGAACGTATTTTGAGCTCCTAAGAATCATTGCTGGTTACACGACGCAGAACCGCTCGATACATCCGCGTGGCTGAATGCCGATCAGCTGAGCAACGGCGACATCGACCCGACCACCAGCTGATCGTTTGCCTTAGTAATAGTACAAACACACACCCACACACACTCCCCACTTTCTCTTGCACACGGCCGAACGATGATCGACCTTCAAAAGAGCGTTCAGTGACAGTTTGCAGTCAACACTTGCGTACTAGCCAAGCATCACTACTACACCTGCCACTTGCCCCCCCCTTCTCCTCCTCCTCATATGTGCATACGTCATCCCGAGACTGAAGCTACCCGTAACACACCTCACCGAAACCGTTCCGCCCACGTAATGGTGTTGCGTGATGCTGCGATGTCACATTCCTGTACCCCGGCAAAGAAGCGCTGTGCATCGACGACGGCCGCGGTCGGCGACAGTGGATTGCGCGATCGAAAGGCAGCCCCAATCATCGATCGCTGGCCGCCAATCACGTGCAGGAAGCGCAAAGCGAGCGCTTGGGGTGCTATCATTCACCCGCCGATAAAGAGACAAAGCACGTAACGTAACGGCGTGTGAGCTATTAATACTTGGGGCAGCCCTTCAATGACATTCTGCTAACGGGCTTTCGCTTTCGCGCCCGTGCGGATAGTTGTCTTCCCGGGTGTGCCAGATCAATTAGAGCGCGCGCTCGACCCAAAAAACATCTTGCTAGCACCACCTGGGTCGCCTTATTTACCACACGCCCAACGCACACACGGCGTTTGGAGGAACGGTTTTTTTTTTTTGAACACCAGGAAATTACGCCAACTGCCAATGTATGAAAATCAATCGATATGGGACGTTCCAAGATTGGAAACCGTGTCGGTGACATGTGTGTGACATATAAACAAGCCCGGCTGCGGCGACGCTGCGCGGGGAACATTCAGTAAGACACACACGCCCGACCACCGCTGTGTTTTGTTTTTCTCGTTCGTTTCTGAGGAGCCGAAAAATAAACAGAAATTTGGCGTACCTTTGGCGAAAATCTTACGGTTAAGGACAGAGAGAGAGAGAGAGAGAGAGAGAGAGAGAGAGAGAGAAGGGAGAGGGGGGATAGAGTGGCAGGATAGCTCGAAGATTGTTTTCCATTTTTCCGTACGAAGAAACCGGGCGACCAGCAATGAGCAGATATATTTAAAAAAACGCGTATCTTCTTTTTTTTTGGAGGGGGATTTTCTACCCAGAAGAATGACAAGAAGCGAACTTTGTGGTGACATTAGACTTTTTTTTGCTGCTATGGAGAGATTATTTACTCCTCTGGAATGCTTCATACTGCAACCCCTTTGATGTTTGCTCCAATAAGATAAGGCGAGCAAGTCAGTAATTAAATAAGTTTACACGATAACAGTTCTTCAGTGCTTCCACGGATGGACGACCTGTTTGTTTCGCGCTGCATGTGACAGCATGAGATGAGTTTGGTTGTGCACCTGCTTTTATGGGAGAGAAAGGCAGGAGAGAACGATACGACAACAGAACAGCTATTTCCATCCAGCTCCAGTTTCAAGGGAGGCCAAATCAACATTGGATCTGTTTGATCTTGTTGAAGAGCTTTCCTTTTTTTATGCGCTGCGAGATCTGACGACATCACCAGATATTATACGGAAGCACCAAAACACAAAACCTGTCACTGCCCCTACCAAGGCCCGGTTTGAGGAAATCAAATGATGCGTAGGTTAAAAAAAAAAAACAACAAAGCAAAAGGAAAAACAACCCCCCTGGAGGACGGTACTTTGCTGCGGGTGTTCGGTGTCTTCGCTCCAGAGCGCATCATCCGAGTTTTGTGCTTGCCAAAACTCTTCCGTCGCAAACAACCTGTTTCAACTGGACCAAAACGAGGGGTGGCGGCGCATGGAAAGGGGCAAACATAAGCGGCCTGCACCAGCTGCCAAGTGACATTTGTTTTCCATCGCCCATTTTTTCGGTCCGCTTTTTACACGGGCGTTTGGCTTGCCCCCGGGGATGATGGACGCGAGATGATGCGTTGCCCTCACACACTCGGGTCGGTGCCATACGATCCGACGTACGTGCGTACCCACCTACACACACACACACACACACACACACATAAATCTGCCCGCTTCCCGCGGCTTGTTGTTTCCCACGCCCACCTCGTTTTGGGGGACTCGTGGAGTGTGTATCGTATATCATGCGCCAATTGCTTGTCTCATCGAGGAGCTATACTGCTGCGCTTCTGCTTGGTGGTTTATTTGCTTCAAATTGGATCAGCGCAAGTGGGAGAAAGAGAGAAAACGATCTGCACAGTGGGTGCAGATGCGTTCAAAAATAGTGTTTTTTTTTTAATTTAATTTAATTTATTTCATTCACTGACTATCCCAGGGTTCTCCAAACTAATGCCCGTGATGGCTTCGTAAAAGGTAAAATAAATTGTTTATTATAAAACATATTTCTATCAATATTCAATATTTTAAGTTTTTAACACAAAAATCTAGGTTAACTAATATACATTTGTTGGTATTTTCTTTAACAAGCGTGATATAACGTTCACGCATTAGCTGCGGGTAACTCCAAACTGGTCCTCAGCAACGTTATTTGCGAAGCAATGCGGCCCGCGAAGGGAAATGTGGGGAGAACCCCCTGGGACCAACACAACATCATTCTTATTGACTGCAGGAAGTACAGTACAGATAGTAAGATTGAACTTCCCAAGCCAAAGCTGATAACAACAGTGGGATGCAGATAAGCCGAAGGTTCAATGCGACCATGTGCTCGTCAAGCGTCAAGTTCAATTACGGGCTTATCTTGGTTTTGCGCTAAATATTGTGCTAGACACTTGAACTGTGGCAATACAACACATAATTCATGGGTGTGAGATATATTATATACTCCTCGATATTAGATATTATAGATATTACAGAGTCTATAATTCAGAGAGATAATGTTGAAAGCAACCGTAAAATCATGCGAAGACTCTTTAAATATTCGTGTCTACGTATAACAGTACAACCCGCATAATATGTCTCTTAGATTCCATGGTTAAATGTTTCTTTAAAATTTTACATACGTTAAATTGTACGTAACAAAAAGTTATAAGTCACTAGCTGGCCCGAGAAACTGAGTTATTACGAAAAAAACTAAAATATTCCATTATTGCTTTTTTACTTGGGATAGTTATATCGTGCCCGTATCCCCTCAGGATCCGATCATCGAGTGTAAACCGCCAGGCACCATACACCAAGTGTCAAAGTGCTGTAACAATAACAATCCTGCTCTTTGTATGGGAGTTAGAAAATCATTATTAAATTAAGTTTAGTGTAACATCTGAACGATTTTTAAGTCTTAAAACCTATTCTCATACCACCATAAGGTGTGTGCAAAGTTTCGTTGAAAATGATCCAGCCGTTTCGGAGTTTGCTCGCAACAAAAACCGTGACACGAGATTTATATATATATATATAGATAACAATTATTATTATCATAAAAACAAAAATGAAGTAAAATTGGGGTTTTTCGAATAGAAAAATGTAAATTCCCGTATACAATGTATGGCCAACCCGAGTAGGTGGTAATATAAGTAAAGGTGTAGTTTTGGTTCTAGATACGAAGGATAAAGATGATGTAAGATCGCAGAATATGTAGGGAGAGGAAATTTTACAAAATTCACAAAAAAACAAACGCCGTTCGGAAATTTGTTCACGAATCGAAAACCACTTTTACGAACCGACACACTAGCGCACGAGCGAGGCAAACCACCGAACACCAACCACACAGCGCACACGGTAAACCCGTCCCGCAAACGATTGCAAAATTAACTCCTGTCCACCGGCGAGCCCATGGTGCACGACACAAGACACGAACCGCTTCCTCGCTTCGGGCAGCCGCGCGTGCTGCTGCTGCTGCTGCTTTGCGTGAAGCGCGTACGGACTGTGAGCAGCACGAAGCGCCAAAAAGCGAGCGCGTTCACCATGCTTTGCATCTCCCTCTATCGCTCTATCTCTCTCTCTCTCACGCTTTCGCAAACACTTTCCCGCTGCTCCTTTGTGCGCGCGCCTCATACGATGACATACATTGGAAGACTTTTCCCCCCCGAGTCTGAGAAGAAGCGAACGACAGAGAGAGAGTGAGTGAGTGAGCAGACACATAGAAAAGCGCATCTGCCTACTGGGAGGGGTTGGGGGTGTATTTTTGCGACAGAAAGAGAGAGATAGAGAGAGAGAGAGAGAGAGCGAAAGACAGGTGCAGCGAGGTCCTGTTGGAGATTGGGGGAACCGCGTGCACATTCCCATACAGTCCGAAGGCAGACAACCAACCAACCAGCCAGCCAGCCAGCCAGACCGGCCAGCCGTTCGCTTGGCACATTTAGTCGCACGGTGAAGACGCTCGTCAGTGGACGTACGAACGCAGAACGCGCTTTTTTCGCGGGCCAGCCCACCCCCCACCCCCTTATTGGACAGAAGTCTTCCCGTGCTTCGGGTTTGTTGTCTAGTGTCGCCTGCCTTTCCGTCGATCATTTCGGAACTGTGAGTGAGTGTGCGTGTGTATGCGTGAAGGGTGTGTGTGTGAGTGTGTATGTGTGTGTGTGTGGGTGCGTGCAAGCCAGTGTGTCCCGAATGTTGGGCACATTCCTGGCTAATTAGTTAATTAGTGTCAACAATCAACTTCGCGAAACCTCGCCAAGCCGACCACCACGATCACAACAATCATTCCGTACGCTACCAGCAGCACCGGTAAGGGGCAGTAAGGAGCGGGTAGCTTTCGAATCGTAGAAACAGACAAAAAAAAAACCCTTCATGTTCCCGCGGCCCAATTCGCCCTAAGTTCAGCACCAAAGATCAAATTAAATGCTGCTTCCGACAAAAGGGGGAGGCAAAAAAACTCGCACCGCTTGTTTGTTTTGTATTTACAAAATAAATGCCGCCAGCACAAACACACGCACGTAAACAGTGGGGCAGAATAGCGACAAAAAAAAAACAAACACAAGTGCATCTTGCAAAAACAACAACGACACCAAAAACCTGCGAGGATCGTACCCGTGGCGATTGCGGCTGCTCTGATGCCATCATCATCATTGCCAGCGACCCAAACAGCTGATCGTTCGCAGTTGTTTCGCTTGGCAGCTAACATGGGGGGGGGGGGGGGTGCGGTGGTGAGGGGGTGCCGGGGTGGATCGTGCACCAAACGCAAAAACCCGTGCCAATCGCGATAGTGTGTCGCGCGCTGATGCGGTGGCGACGACACGGTGCGCGGTGCGGTATGTTTACGTTGTCTTTACCGAACGTCCGCCTGGCGACGCTGTAAGATCACGCACACACACACACACACATAGCATAATGTGTTGTTGTTGTGTACCAATGTGTGTGTGTGTGGGGGGGGGGGCGTTTTTGATATTTGCACGCATCAGGTGCACCATGTTTGTTTTCTCTTTCCATCTACCGCCCTTCTCCTCAACACCCCAATGGGAAAGCATGGGATTGTGGTGAAAATTAATGATGCTGCTCTTTAGCGGTGAGCAGTTTTGTACATGCCCTGGAATGGGAAGCACTGCTCAAACTGTGTCGAACGATGAATCAATGAAGCGATGAAGCGACAAGAAAGTGCAAAACGGCGAAAAATCCGGCTCGAAGGACTAAAACAAAAATGCGTATAAAAAGAACATTTCTTGAATCTTTTGCACCACCAAACCCATCACGTTTGCGTTGAAGTGTGCCGGAGACCCTTTCAAGGGCCACTTCACTGTGCATGGCTGATTTAAAGGAGGAAAAATCAAAGCCACCACCGTGACACCTGTGTTACTTCGGCGCGTGCGGTAGGACGAACTTTTAAATGAGTTACTGCCTGTGCAAGCATCCTTTTAGGCAAGAGCCCTTTCGGTCGAGAATCGCAAGGAGAGCAAACAATCAAATGCAAAAGAGGCTGACGCTAAAATAATTGTATAAAAAACACCCAAAAAAAACATACTTACTCCCTTATCTCTTGGTCTGCTGCCGAAGCGTCCAATATCTAGAATAAAATAAATACAAAAAAAAAACTTGAATTAGTTAGAATTCGAATATCACGGTAGAAATAATTAACCGGCTAACTTGAACTATTTAACTGTCAGAAAATCAGATTGATGAGTCAAAAGGCAGCATCATCATTAATCAACGAAGCAAGAGTGGTTGCGTTGCAGCACGTTTTAGCATTATCATCCAAGCGGCACTATTTCGAGAACGAATGTCACCGTGCCGGAGATAGATCCCTCCTGCCAATGGCGAACAAACACGATCCATCCAATCGGAAAAGAACATTCATTTATCGGTAGAATGCAAGCAGCTAGGAATGAGACATGATTTTGGGCAGATTTGTGCAATGAAATGAATGTCGTTCCCCCACGAACAAAAAAAAAACTCCAACCCATCCTCTTATGATTAATATACTCCCAATAACCACTGAGTCACATTGCACGCACACACAAAAAAAAGCGGAAAATCTCATCTGCTTCTTACCGAGAAGGTAGAATGGCGTGGCGCGTGTGGCAAAAGGCGGACAAGCGAAAGCGTACAAGCACCGCACATCTCAAGAAAATGAGCTTTCCGTTCCGTTTTCATTCGACAAAGCCGGCTGTTTGCGCCCAGAACCAGCGCATCAGTTCTTACCTCGCGAAATCCGGTGGATGGGGGTTTGTGTGCTCGTAACGAAATAATAGTAATAATAATAATAATAATAAGTACAGTACAGCGGCAGCAGCAACACAAAAAAATCGCAAGCTCATTAGGGCCTTATGAATGTTTAATCAGACTGCGAGTGGGCGGGGGGGGGGGGTTAAGCGGGCGGTTGGAGAAGGTAACCTCATCAACCTTTCGCCCGGCTTCTGCACACAAGTGCCTTGTTGGCCTCGTTCCGATGGCACGTTTCGCCCTCACCGTGTCTCTGGCTGTGTGTGTATGTGTGTGTGTGTGTGTGGTCCTTTTTCCTATCGATGAGATTTCGCGTTCATTTCATCAAGGACACGGAAGCGCAGGAGGAGGAGCCCACCATCATCAGCGCCCATGTCTTTTGCACTTTTGCCTGTACGTAGCGTACTTTGGCTCATTTCATACCACCAACCTTCTCTCCCTGGCAGCTGGTTTCGTACCGACCCAGCAGAGTCCTTTCGGCGGTGTATCGTTGCTTAACGCGAGTGGCTTACTCATGCACACACACATAGAAGTACACAGAAAAGCTTATGAAAGAATCGCATCGCGAGTGGGAAGATTTATTTTTACCCACAAAGAGGTTTTTATTTCGCCCGCTCGTTTCTTATCCTTCTTCTTCTTCTTCTTCTTCTTCATGATTATCTCCATTCAACCGCGCTACTCGTTGTCCCTCTCGGCCCCACATCTTTTATTCCCGCAATAAACCCTCCTCCCTTCGTTCGGTGCAATAACTCACAAATAAAGCTATTTGCGCTCAAACAAACCAAAATAAAAAGCAACTCACTCTAATTCTTGTATCCTTTTTTTTCTTTCTTTTTTGCATTTCCTCTCTCTCTCTCTCTCTTCTTCTTTCACTTGCTGCGCTTGTGTCCCGTTCTGTTTCTCGCTTTCCACATCTTTCCACAACCGTCCCGGCCCGGGGAATGCGCATGCAGCCGGCTACTTGGGCAGCTTTCTGTCGAACAGCCTCAAAACGCATCAGCTCGAGGTGAACACCGACTCGAAAACGCTACGCCCGATCGCACGCCTGAAGGAGCCGCGGGAACTGTTCGCACTGCCGAAGGAACGAGACTATGATTGCCCCCAGCAGGCCCCCCGATGGCCCATCGAGTGTCAGGTGGGTGAACAAAACATTAACAGCAACAAAAAAAAAACGAACAAAATGAAATTAACATGGAAAGAAGCAAACGACCGGGCTTATTATTATCGGGAGTGTCAAACTAAACCTCACTAGCGGTGATAGAAAGTAATTTTGAGGCAATTTATATAACACACGGTTTAGTTATCTACGTGCAGCTTAAATAGTAGAGCTGATATTAGCTATTGTAGATTATTGGTGCATTATTTTGCAAATGTCAGCTCCATTCACCATAATAATTTGCTAGAAACATGTAGACAACCCTGCAACCCCCAAATCGGAATCAATTTTCGGGCGATGAAAAGCTAGCGCTCTGTTCCCATTCCACTCGCACGAACACACCGACGCCTACAGCCCGCTGCTAATGTAGAACATTGACCCTTTCCCGTACATCCCCCAGTCCGTGTGTTTGAACTTTTTACCCTTCCAACGACGGACGGCGGGAGTGATGGGACGGCGTTCTCCCCTCTTCCCCCAGTATGGGTTCGAATATGTTTCTGCAACGCGAAAACGAAAAAAAAAGAAACACCAACAGAACGCAAACATTCACCGGAATCAACATCAAACAGCGAGGCCCAAAACGGCTGTTCGAGTGGAAATGTTCAGCACCCGATGGAGGCGCCCGGTTGTTTATGCGTTTGCGCCACGGTTGGGGTGAAGGGGAAGAGCGGTGGGGGGGGGGGGTCTGAAAGAGTACGTGCTTCAACGGCATCGATGAAATCAAATGCTGGAAAGCAAAGGGCGCGGAGTGTATGTGTGTGAGGCGTCTTCCAGTGAAAAATCCCTGTCCCCGAACACTGTCTGAGACTAGATTTTTCCACAAACTGGAAGAAAGTAAACCCGAAAATAAGGACAAAATCAACACACACACACACACACAAAACGATCCAGCAATACCATGTTTCAAAGATTGGTACACTCGATTAATGAATTCCATTTGGCAACCGGCCGGCCGTCCTCCCAATCCCCGAACCCAACCTTTTTACGAATCACAAATTAAAGGCACCAGGTGTTGAAGTGATGGCGTTTGCGTTCGTTCGGTCGTTCTTTGTATTTCGCTTTTCTTTTTTTGTTGGACTGTTTTAATTACCATTAATCGAAAAATATTACTCAACGAAAAGTTGCGAACGAAAAAGCTGGCGCCCAATCAAGATTCAAAATTAAGGGCGACGGTGGTGCCGGTGCGCGGCGCGGGGGGGGGTGATGTGCGGTATGGCAATTAGCTTCCATTTCCAATCGCTCGCTCCACCCTTTCCACCTCCCTACCCTGAAAAGCACACACACACAAACACACACACACACAATCAGAGGGACAGCTGGCTAGACACTAAATTTAGCAGTCCTTTTTTTATTATTCCACCGCTTCCTTCACACACCTCCAAACCGAAGAAAAAAGTTTTCAAGGTTTTTTGTTGTTGTTGTTGTTGTTGCTTACGTATTGGATTGCTTCCCCCCACTCTGGGTGCGTTTTGACAAGTGTGTTTGCGCGCGTTGATTGCAGGGAGAAAAGCCTGCCGCTCCCGAAAGTTGCCCGCGCTTCACAAGTGGCTCCTGGTCACGGCACCGGGCGCACGGGTGTGTAGATGATGTTAATTGGTTCATGTGTGTGTGTGTGTGTGTGTGTGTGTGTGTGTGTGTGTGTGTGTGTGTGTGTGTGTGTGTGTGTGTGTGTGTGTGTGTGTGTGTGTGTGTGTGTGTGGTGCCGGATATTTCGGGGGAGGGGGGGGGGGGGGGCGAGTTCGGAACGAAATTTTGAAGCACCGAGAAGCCTTGAAACTTTGCTTTTCTTTCTTTCCGTTTATTTTATTTTTTTTTGTTTTTAGTTTTGTTTACCGTCCTTGCCCGTGTTGGCTGTCCCGCGCATCCGGCGAAAGGTGCGGGTGACATACGGTGTACTGAATGTGTGCTACCATTTGCTTTCAGTGGGTAGTTTCGTATGTGGTGTGTGTTTGGGGTGGACACTACGCGGTGAAGTGACTTCAGTGTTAGGCGGAATTGTGAGGATCAAAGGCAGTTGTTGCGAAGAACAAACACACACACACACACACACACACACACAAAAAACATGTTCTCTGCAGGACGCAAAGCAAGTCCGATGGCGATGACGTGTGCCAGCCCCGGGGGAGGTACCGAGGGTACGAGAGCCCGTGTGGTGTTTGGGCTTGTTCGTCTGGCAGTGAAGGGAAATTAATTTCTTTACCCAACCCTCTGGTTGTTTGCGGTTTTTTTTTTGCTGTTTTGGTATGTGGGAAGTTTGTTTTTTTTTTCACATTGTTTTTTTTTTTTATGAAAGCAGCTCCAAAATAACGCAAATTCTCGCGTGTGTATATGTTTATTTTTTGTTGTTGTTGCATTGTTTTTCCTTGCTTGCTAATATATCGTTTGCTTCGTTTGTTTTTTTTTTTTGAGTGTGTGTGTGTGTGTGTGTGTTTTTTTTCACCTCACTAGCGAAAATTTTCTTCCCTCGCAAAGCAGCCAATCAAACGAACCCATCACAGATCGATGAAGCCGGCATTTTACCACCGTACTCTTTCAATTGGGGAATCCCCTCCCTCCTGCCCATTTCCAAAAGCCCCCAAAACCAACTCGCCCCCCCCCCCAGTGTTACGTCACCCGAGTGAGGGGAAGGGGGGGTTCACCAATCAAGCGGAAGCACGCAAGTGGAATGGTACCGAAATTCCGCCATCGATACTTCGCCTCCACCACCCCCGGTGTTTCAGGCGCGTCCTGATGAAGTCATTCCGGAGGTACCACCGCGTGCGAGCCGCGTTCGTGCAATGAATTTTCAGCACACCCTGGCGCGGCCCGGGCAGGACGGAACCCCATTTCGTCGCCACCGCTGCTTTCGCTGCTTAGTTGGTTAGTCGGCGAAAGAAAGTCGAATAACAGGAGCACAAAAAAAACGGGCTTTGTTCTCTCCAATCCACCACACCCCCCCACCCCCCCCCCCCTTCCCCTGTCCTCACTCTTACTGTCAGAGTATGTTGCCAATCTAGGATGGCTTTTCACTTTGTTTTTTGTTGCTGTGCTTCGAAACCAAAGGTACAATGACTCCTGTTTGTTATTCGAATCCTCGCCCACCGGCACAGGAGCCACACCGGTGCTGCTAAATTTAGACACCCATTCCCGCCCCCTTCCCTTACCGGGGGGGCTTTCGTCCCAATTTGAGGTTGGTGAGGGGATCGATTAGATTTTCTTTCCCCCTTTGCTTTGCTTTTATGATGAATAAATATCCCTTTTTGCTAAGTGCCACGCAAGCGGTGGGCGCTCCCGGTCGCCGGCATTGATTAACCTTTTATCCTCTCTCGGCGGTCAACCGAGCCCGAGCAGCGCCATTAAATTTATGTGCGTCCCCCGGGCGGCTGTTGCTATAAGCTCTGGTGGTTTTGTGCGGAGAAGCTTTTAATTGCTTGCTCGATGCGGGACGGTGGCGGTTACCAGCAGTCGATACGAGCTAGAAAATGTCACATACATTGTAATTAACGTCTTGCTGTGCGGGGGCACGCTAACAAGGAGTAATGGGTACGTAGCAGAGCACCGACCGACTCCATGCTTGATGCGACGCTATCGACTGTTGGACGCCAGCGAAAAGGTCAAGTAATTCCAAAGTGAGGCGTCAAAAACGAGGTTTTTTTGCGTTTTGGAGACTAATTTACGCGTCTACAGTAACGCCTACGCACGACGTGGTGTAAGCTTTATTGCGTTCAATCGCCACATCGGGTGCTCAGTGATAAATCTTAAATTTTATTACGTAAGTTCCAATCCTACTTTTACGTTTTTCCAAAGGATGTAGCCGTCCATTTTGTCCCGGTTAGCTTTCATCGAATTTCTGGTGACGTTTTTGTCACAAACACAAACAAACAACGATCACAAACATACCGAAGTGGAAGAGGATTTAAACGTTGCGGCGTTAATTCTTAGTTCGACATCTAGTTATGTTGGGATCTGACAAACAATTGCATCCAGCTACGCCAGGAACCTTAACATCTAGTTGTCATCTTGGTTTTTAACATCTTCTTAACATCTTAACCGTGCATGATATCCCCCGGGTACAAATCCAATCCAATTCTTGGCGAAATTTAGTCTCCAAGTGTTGAAGTTTCAAGTGAGGATCTACTTGGGATGTGTGGAGCCGACGAGGAAGTGATTTGGTCTTCGCTTTTTGAAATGGAATAATCAAAGGTCTCAGGGAATAAAGTAGATGTGGAAAAGCAGAAATAGTCATTTAAAGTTCCTTGTCTGCAGAGGCCTAAATCTAGAGCCTAGATCCTAGAGAGTGTCCTATGCAACAAATTTCAATTCCAGAATATCTCCCAATCATTACTTAGCTCACCTGTATGTCACAATGAGTAAGCAAAGTTATAAAACGCCAAGCATTAAGTGATACATACATACAGAAGGTTGTGTTAACGTTTGTTGTAATGATCCAAAAACTGGAGTAGTAATGTTTTATTCCTGCTATTTGCCTGCCACTTCCAACGCAAGTGCACAATCTAAGGAGGCCATAAAGCAGAGTAATTTTAACTTCATTTCATTTGGAAGAACCATTCCAGCCGCTTCCGCGAAAGCATCACTCATTATTGCACTCTCTATGCCTTTCTCCCGCTCAGGTGCTTGAGGAGCGCGTGTATCACCTGGACGACGCACCGGAAACGCCGGAACCGTACTACCAGCCGACCGGCAAGGAGCTGCAACCGCGCCCGGTAGGCGAAGAGAATGGCATCATCGTGTACAACTACAACCCGACTAGTGCCGTGCACTACGTAAGTACTTCCGCTCCTGGCTCGCGCTAACCCGCCTCGGGCACCTGCCCGACCAATTCCACCACCGTGCGCGGATCTAGATAACTTAACACATGCTGTGTCGCTTGTGCGTGTTTGTTTGTGTTGTCGCAGTTGTTGTTGTTGTTGTTGTTGGTGTTGTGTGGCTGCCTCATCTCGCCATCGACCATCGAGCTTCGCTTTTCCCCGCAGGCGACTGTAACAAAAAAAACGAGTCCCATGTACAAGGACAAAAGGACATGCAAGAGCAAACTCCAGGCAAGGAGTCGAGTAATCTCGTCGCCATAACTCGTACAGCTGGCAATGGGATGAAGTCGTGCATACGCATGCTCTTTCACCATCCGATGCAAAGCGGATGCTCTCGTACTGCCCGCCTGGGGCACTCATCTCATCTCAGTGCGTGTACTACACCAAGCAAAGCAACGCCAAACACCCCAATGCACACCATTGTTGTCCCGTCCAAACCCTTTACTGCGGCTGCAAAAGAACACGACGACGCACATCTCTAATACTGCAGAGCAAAGTGGGTCCCCTCCCCCACCTCCTTGCTAACCCCTCTACCGGCCCGTCCCATCTGCCCACTCATCAGCTACAGCTTTGAGTCCCTTTCCGAGCAGTTTGGAGCGAGCGCGGACTGGTAGCTCATTAACTGGATTTCTGTGGCGCGCTTCTACTGTTTCTTCCATGCTCATGTTTTTTTTTTCTTCTTTCTATGGTCTGTGTTACTTTCATGTACCTTCATCCTCTCCTCCCATTCATTGTTTTTCCCCTTCCTATCCCGGTTCCGGGTTCGTTCCTTTGCCGTGTGTGGCGCCACACAGTTGCCGGTGGATGACGAGGTAACGCAGCCCGAGCCCGAACCCGTACCGTGCCCGGGGAAGGGTGGCGGGTCGGTGCTTCGGCAGCTTCGGCAGCTTCGCCGGCGGCTCCAGCGCACCCTGCTGCAGTGGGAGGCGAGCGAGTACGTCGACCGGGACTACTCGTACGAGGAGATGAACGATGCGGGCGAGATTCTGCCGTACGACGAGGAGAACCAGATCGTCCATCAGGTGGTGGAGGAGTCACCGACACCCGATCGGGAGCTTGTCGCCATGCATTTGCGCAAACGGGCGTCGGCTGGCGGCGCATCGAGCGAAGGGAATGTCCAGAAGCAGGTCGACAGGGAGGCAGTGAGCAGCAGTCCCGACAGTGATCGTGACGGTTGCCAACCACTCAGACACGTGGACAGTACCAGCAGCACCAACAACGACAACAACAACAACAACAACAACAACAACAACAACAACAACAACAACAACAACAACAACAGTGACGAGTCGGATGACTCCGACGGCGAACAGACGGGGTCGTCGCCTGCGGTACCGGCTAGCATGACCAAGACCACCACTAATCGTACACCCGATCTCTGTCCGCAGTTTAGCCGCTCGACGGTCGGCGGCTCGAAGGCCCAGCCGGCCGCCCATCCGACGCCGCTCGATCCGGACGATCTCGTGTTCGAGTCCCGGTTCGAGAGCGGCAACCTCGGGCGCGCGATCAAGATCACGCCGACCTACTACGAGCTCTACCTGCGGCCGGACATGTACACCAACCGGCACACGCAGTGGTTCTACTTTCAGGTGAAGAACACCAAGGCGAAGGTAGTGTACAGGTGAGTGACCGCTGCTTTTCGTCCTAGCTAACGCTCCTAGCAACTCCGAACCACAGACATAGTGCAGGGAGGGTGAGAGACCTATGCATACAGTAGCTGTGCCGTGCGCAACACGACGTCGGCCAGAGCATATGGTGTCGATGTCCGATCCGGGTTTCGGGTTTACGAGCACGCGCGCTCATCATTTTGACGACCCACGCGCAAGATCCAACCAGATCTGCAACGAACCAGCAAACCAAAAAGACACCACCGTTTGGACGATATTTTCGATTTCGCCGTTTCCATCCATCTTTCACACACTCGCGCGCGCGCACACACACACACAGACAGAGCACTAAATGGTCCCAAAATCTCGCCATTAATTACTGAACCTTGGGTTTTTGGGTGATATTTTCTCTCCCATCCCCCCTTTGTTCGGTGTATAAATATACACCGAAATTTCCAACGCCTTTACCGGGCCCGTCGTGACACACACACACACAGTGAACGCGAATGATCAAACTGCGTTCGCGCTTGTGGGCCCAGCTGGCTTGAGGCAGGACGGGCGGGGCGTGCGAAATGAGCCGATTATTATGCTTAACGACCGGGCGTTGCTCCACGCGCGCGGGTACTGCTCCGGCTGCTCCACGACCTTTTCCGACTCTTCCGAACGGGAAGCAACGGCGCCAGTAAACACAACAGCAGGGATTACAAACAACCGACGCGATCTCCAACGCGTGGACCTTGCAAGTCCACGCAAACCAATTAATGGCCCTGCTTACTTTGGATGCACACGCGGGGGAAACCTTTGGCCAAGAATAGCGGTTTACTATTTCGCGCATAGCGGCCGATTTGAATGTTTCCGAAACGGAATCAAACGGTTTGGCTGTAGTTCTGAGGAAGGTGTTGGAACGGTTGCAGCATGCGCTAGAAATAGCGCGCAGCACATCTTGGATGCTGCTAAGATATTACAGGGTTGCATGGGAGACATTTTGGAACGACCAGGAGGACCCAAAAATCTCTCCATCATACTTTAAAGAATCATACATTCTCTTCGGGAAGGTCCACTCGAACAATGACGACCTTTGATTTTATAAATATCTAGATGACCTAAACTCAAACTCAAGCTCCCAGAGCCAAAGATCTTCCACAACAACTGGAAGTTGGCGAGACAACTACAGTGCGGGTCATTATTTATCCAACAACCCATGTCATCCGAATGAACACAAAGCACCGTGTCGAACGTGTTCGAGGAAGCAATAAAAAAAAAGAACAACCACAACACGTCCGATGCACAACGACCATCCCCCCGGTAGGAGCGCTTCTTCCAGCTGTCGACACAGTGTTGATGCTTCCGAGGAAACACCAAACTATTTTTTCTCTCTCCCCGCTCAAGGTGGTCGGTTCGCTCGTCGGTTGGTGCACTACGCTCGCCAAATGGGACAGTTTTAGACTGGCAGTAAAAAAAAAATGAAATACAGGTCCCGGGGCCTGGGTTAACCAATTAAGACGGCACAGCTGTTGGTTGTTGCGCTCCGGTGGTCCCCAACCCGACGGAACCTCTTTCTCGGCGTTTATTCCGGGATCCGGAACGCGATACGAAAATAATTCGAAACAGGCGGTCACAAGGCCGGAAGGGTGTGCGCGGGTTTGGGACAATGTTGTCACGACTCGGTCGTGTATGTTGCAACAACTTCAACAGCTTCGGTCAACAGCTTCTTGCACCATCCTGCAAGCTAAGATTTTCTTGGAGCATCATCAGTGAGGTCAAAGAACCTTGTTTGTGTGTGTGTGTGTCTCTCTCTCTCTCTCTTTGCTGTCTGTGTGTGTTTGTTTCGTAGTTGTAGTTGGAGTAACGTTTGCTTCTCCTTTCACAGATTCTCCATCATCAATCTAACGAAACCGGACAGCCTCTACAAGGAGGGCATGCGGCCGCTGATGTACTCGACGATGGATGCGGAATGCAATCAGGTCGGCTGGAGACGGTGCGGCGACAACATTGCCTACTTCCGAAACGAGGACAACAGGTATGACAATTGTCACGCGGCTATTTGGGCCCACGTAGTAGTAGTAGTAGTAGTAGTAGTAGTCGTATAAGAAGTACGTCCTAGTCTCACGTCACGCTGCGCGGCGGAATGTCTTCCTTTTGCTATCTCTTCCCCTACCCCTGCAGCAATGGATACAATTACAGCCACTACCATCACCGGCCGGCCGATGACGACGAGGACGAGTACATCGGCACCAGTTCGTTCACGCTGTCGTTCAACATCGAGTTCAAGTACGACGGCGATACGGTCTACTTCGCCCACAGCTACCCGTACACCTACTCCGACCTGCAGGACTATCTGATGTGCATCCAGCGCAACCCGGTCAAATCGAAGTTCTGCAAGCTGCGGCTGCTCTGCCGGTCGCTCGCCGGCAACAACGTCTACTATCTCACCGTCACCGCGCCGACCACGCACGAAGACGACAATCAAAAGGTAGCGACCAGACCTGGGAAGATACCGCGCGGAAGATCCTAACATCTCGAACGTCTTGTTTCTCGCACGCAGAAAAAGAAAGCAGTCATTATCACCGCACGTGTTCATCCGGGTGAGAGCCCGTCCTCCTGGATGATGAAGGGTCTGATGGACTTCATTACCGGCGATTCGTACGTGGTAAGTATGGGTCAGGCTCATAGCGATACGGTCCCAACAGCCATTCACTTCTATCGCAGGCAAAGAAGCTACGGCACAAGTTCATCTTCAAGCTGGTGCCGATGCTCAACCCGGACGGCGTCATCGTGGGCAACACCCGCAGCTCGCTGACGGGGCGCGATCTCAATCGCCAGTATCGCACGGTGATACGCGAAACCTATCCCTCGATCTGGAACACGAAGGCAATGATAAGAAGGTAGGTAGCGCGTAGACTCTGTTCACTTGCTGTACGCTTCTAACGCTCACCCTACCCTGTGCGTTACAGACTGATGGAGGATTGCGGAGTCGCGATGTACTGCGATATGCATGCGCACTCGCGCAAACACAACGTGTTCATTTATGGGTGCGAGAACCTCAAGCGGCACCCGGACCGACGCCTGCTGGAGCAAGTCTTCCCGCTGATGCTGCACAAGAATGTGGCAGACAAGGTACAGGGGGAATTGGCAAAGGATTTGGCCGTTTTTTTTTTCACGCGCACACTTCTCCTGCTTCTAGTTTTCGTTCGAGAACTGCAAGTTTAAGGTGCAGAAGAACAAGGAAGGCACCGGCCGGATCGTCGTGTGGGTGCTGGGCGTCACCAATAGCTACACGCTTGAAGCGTCCTTCGGTGGCAGCACGATGGGAGGCCGCGCCGGTACCCACTTTTCCACTGCGGTAAGCAGATCAAAGTTACGTACGTAGCTCCCATTTGGCCTAACGCTCATCCCATAATCTCCACCCGCAGGATTACGAGCACATCGGACGGGCGTACTGCGAGACGCTGATGGACTATTACGACGATAATCCAATCAAAGTAAATTATTACCTAAGACGCATTAAGAAGATACGCAAGAGGGAGAAAAGGCTGCGGAAGGCGCAGCGCACAGAGCAGCAGGAAAGCTTCTGGTGGCTCAATGAAAGCTGAAGCCAGTTCGCAAACGCCCTCGTTAGCGCCCCTGCCAACGACGACGCCAACCGAACGCACCAAACACCACGTCACGCACACAAGGCCGGGACCTCCCATCCCATTGGTTGGCATGCGGTGCTCAGGGTGGCGTCGCGCTCTTCCCAAGCTTTCTCTCCGCTCTGTTTTATTTCCCTCACACACCTACGTATTATCTTCGCTAGTTGCCCACCATCTTGTAGACACTCACACACGCACAGAAGCGCACTCTGTTTAATCTGTCCTGTTTAGTATACCTATCCCCAATCCTCCAAGTAGTAAGTAGTACACCTTAGTGGTAACTTCGAACGCAAAAGTGTTGTATCTGACATCCACAGTCAAAACGGAATTGGATGAATCATTCAATTAATTCAAATGAATCTGATGTTCTAACACGATGGTTCAGCTATCTCCAAAGAATCATGAATTTCCAAAATTTCTTATTTGTTCAAAGATTCATGGTCCTCCAAGAACTAACGAGTCCTTGACCACTCTTGAACTATGTTCAAGGTGTTAAGACCTACGCGTTGATTAAGGCTTCACCTCAGGCTTTATTTTTCCTTTTCATGCCATGACTCCTGAAGTAACTCCTCAGGATCTGATGTTCTTAATAATTATGAACTTTTCAAGCATATTCTATTGAAACGAATTCTTTCAAACAAATAACTTGAAGTCTAGTTGTCCAAATGGAATAGGTGTTTATGTATCGGATTGGTTCATGATTCTTTCTGAGATTCAAAATCCTGGAAGCTGCATAGCTCCCGAGATTCAGATTTGAATGTTTGATTCCCGATTTCATTGAAGATTCAAATGACTCATACAGCACGACACATTTGCGTTTTTCCCTCTCTGTAGTCTTTTAGAAATCCAACATGTTGTGCACTCGTAATCCCATCCCCCATATCTCACGTTATCGCCATTGCAATTATTCGCGTAGTTAAGTATCATTGTGTGTATATGCGTGTTGTATGTAGTTGTGAGTGTGCGTGGCAGGCCACGTTAGGCACACCTTAAAAAAAGCAAACCAAGAACAATCGTAAAATACAACCACAGCGTTTGACAACTGTACTAGCGTTGTGCACTATTGTTTAAAGTGTTTATCGCAACAACAGCAAAAACACCCACTCACACTGTTGCATTCTGTACTAGAGGTAAAGAGTTTAGTAGTCGTAGTTTGGGCTCAGCTGAGATGTGTGCTTTTGTTGCAGATTGTTGCGAACCATTCCAAGAATTGTTTCTTTTTTCATTTTGCTGTTTTTACTGTTATACTTGGGTCCCGATGGCCCGACTCCTGTCTGCGTAACAAAGCTGTATGTGGAATGTATCTGTGTTCATACTGTTTTATGTCGATGTCTCACATAAACACCACCCCTCAGAACACATACCTATCAACGAAAACCTACTCTTTACTCTCCAACAAAACCCAACCAACCAACCAAATAAAAAAAAAAACAACAATCCCTGCGTGCTGACACACTCCAACACCCACAACACACGCCGACGTGTACCCCCCCCCCCCCCCCCCCCCCCTGCCCGACGACAACAGCGTGGCTATCGGCAACTGGTTCGGAAGTATCTCTGGTACATACTGCACCTCCACAATCCGGACGGATCGCCGCCGTCCGAGGGCGCGATCAACATGAAGCTGCGACAGTTCACGCGCATTCCCGTGCCGCGCACCGCCGACGAGATGGAGGCCCAGCGGGAAGAGCGAAAGCAGGAGGATCTGGAACGGCTAGAGAAACGGCGGAAGCTGAGCGTCACCCGCCCCTGCAGCTACTATCCGTTGCGCGAGAAGCCCGAAAAGCCGTTCCTGTTCAACTGGCGCAATTGGTTCTGGCCGTGACACAGCAAGCGTTACGTTACTTTGCGTTACGTTACGTTACGTTACGTTACTTTGCGTTTGTGGCGTTACTTTTCGTTACGTTGCGCTGCGTTACGATACGTTGCGTTACGCTATGTTACAATACGTTACGTTTCACGAACACCTTAGGATAAGGGTTAGTTGACTCAGGGCAGAACGTTCTTAGTATGTTAACAATAGTTACTAGAAGGTGTCACCAGAGGGCAAGCAGGACGATAAAATTCCAGAAGAAACACGCACAGGCCACGAACAGCAACCCAAAAATTCCTACTGCAACGCCTCCTCACGGAAACACTTCGACACCGTGACTAGCCTTTTCTCTTCTTCTTTCCCTCCATACTTTTGCCGCCCTTACTTGATGGTTCGTGATACTAACGTTCTCTTAATGTCGTGTCCAAAACATACACGCTTACAACCACACACACGTACACCACGCACCGTTTTCGGGTGCTCACCTTCAACACCCGTTAGCGCACATACCGGCGCAAGGTGCGCCAGTGTCTGTGGTTCGTGCTGAACCTCTACCGGCCGGACCTGCCGCCCCCGTGCGATGAGGCGATCGAGCGCCGGTTCCAGCACTTCCGCTCCATACCGGTGCCCCGGACGCCCGAGGAGCTGGAGGCACAGCGCAAGGCGGACCGGAAGGCGGCAGCGGGCAAACCGAAACCCGTCAAGCGCAAGGTGGTGGTGGTGAAGCGGCGCCGGTCCAGCATACAGCTTCCAGCGCTTCCGTCCGGAAAGGAGGAGGAACGGGCGATTTAACTAGATTTGTTTTACTGTTACGGCTCCTTTGTGCGGAATGTTTAAAAACCCCAACGCGTCTTTTAATAATAACGTCTCGCTCCCTCCGGTGCCAACACTCGGGTAGAAAGTATTTTTATGATTTTGTGTTTTGATTTTGTTCCGTTTGTGCGCTTGTAATTAGCACTATTTTTGATGTAGATGTGTGGTTTAGTAGCTAGAGTAAGTAGATTAAGTGTGCTTGGATGCAAAGTAGCTCGAGGTTCGATCCCTGGGTCGATACATGCAAAGGTGTCGGATACATCGGTAGATCTGAAGAACGTTGCGTTGCTGTAACGCGTAACGCCTGTTGTGCTGAAACTCCTTTATACTTTCTATTGGTTGCTTTAATTCCCATTGATTTAACTTTTTGTGAGTAGACGATTCGATGACAAAAGTGAAGTCAGAACACGACTTGGTAATTGATTTTGCTACGTAACGCTTCTCAAAAGTAACGTTACGGCTAAAGTAACGGCTGTTCTTCAGGTGTACCGATACATCCATCAATATGTTCGTTAAAGTTGGTTCCACTTTGATCCACCAATGCACTACACGTCGAGTACTTCAATGCGACTGCTTCAATGTACCAACGTTGCATTTCATACGATCGGATCCAAACTTAGTTTGAACATAGGTTTGCACCTGTAGCGTACGGAACGTGTATTTCCCGGTTCACCAGTTCAAACAATTCGTGACGATAACATCCCAAACAAACCCCCCCCCCCCCCCCATAATCAAACACATACAGGAAAAGCTGCGCATGAAAATTCTCACTCGCCTGTCGAAGGAAGGCTCGAGCGCGGAGGAGCCGCTCAACATACCGCTGTCGGACTACTCGAGCGACGAGGGCGACACGAGCAGCAGCAGCTCGGAGGACGAAGGGAAGGACAGCATGGCCGAGCTGGAGGGTCCGTGCTGTTCCACGCTGAAGGTGCCCCCGTCCTCGCCGGTGCTGCCGCAGAAGCTTAAGGGCAACAAGAAGGTAATAGCCGGACGGACGGCACTTTTGAGCTGTACAGACTAGTCTAGGAGTCTTTGTTTTTCTCCCCCCTCGTGGATCTATGTCTATGTACAGAAACCTTTGTACAGTAGTGCTTTGTGTTTGCCTGTGGTCCTAGTCTATGTTGCCATGTTCTAACCTACCTACCCGTCGGTTTGCAGAGCAAGAAACAGTCCGTCCCGCTGGCCCGACCGCCGACCTACCGGCGCAAATCGCACAGCGTGCAGCGGATCGTGCTGGACATCCCCACCACCGAGCCGGCGAGCGACTTCTTCGAGTACACGTCCGAGGACGAGCTGCTGCTGCCGCCGGCGGCCGCCTCCGACACCGAGAACACGGTCAAGCGCACGTTCCGGCGGCGCAACCGGCCCCGCCGGACCGACAACATACGCAAGCTGACGCTGCTCGGCTGCGAAACGCAATACCTCATGCCGCCGGAGCTGATCGTGCGGTCGGCGGCGAACCGGTACCAGTCGGAGGACGAGGACGAGCAGAGCAAGATGGTGATGAGCATCATCAAGGAGTTTCCGCCGGTGCTCGGGAAGGAGCGGGTCTGGCAGCGATCGAGCGGCAGCGAACGGTAAGCGAACTCTTCATTTTGTTCATTCATTCCCAGGGACCATTTTTAGTGTTGAGGAACAAGGCAGTACCGCAGAACTAGCTCGAAAATGTCTTGTTTTTCTGTTAGCCGTATCGTATCACTATTAGTAGCCGAGTTCGTTGCCTATTAAAATAGTATACTGTCTTAGTGAAATGAATTAATGAATCTGAATCTGAATCTTATTTGCAAAGATTCATGATTCTCGAAAGATTCACGAATATCTAGGGAGGGGTTATCTGAAGGGATTCATAACTCTCCCAAGATTCACAGACCTTGAGCCTCTTATTATTACTCTTCTTGGTGTCACAACCTACGTGGTCATGGCAGCCTATGCAGCCGGAGAGGTTATTTTACGGGAAGACGGTTAAGTCGTGCGTGTTAATGACTGTACCATGGGATCGAGCAAATTAAATATTTTTAGAAAATCATACACTTTAAAGATTTATGAATCCCTGAAATGTTTTGACATTAACTAATCTTTGAAGATTCATGAATCTTTGAAGATTCGTGCATCCTTGGAGATTCATTATTCTTAAGAGATTCATGAATCTTTAATGATTCGATTCGAGATTCGAATCATTCATCGTTGAAGATTCATATGAATGAAAATCAACGAAAGATTCATCAAGCCCAACACTCCACAGTCCCTTGTGATATGTGATATGTCAGTTCGGAGCCATCCATAAAGTACGTAATGCTCGTAGGGAGAAGGCGGGAATCTTAAATACACTCTTAGTGTTACCTCAGACCTTGCAGAGTGATTCGCAATCAAACAATCAAATTCGAAACAAATTATAACCTCATATAGTGCTTTTGCTAAACAACTTCTTACACATAGAACTCTTATTAGAAGCATGCAGCGATATTTTACAAACAAATCCGCTTTTTTTGTTTATTGTAACACAGCGTAACGCTACCAGGATTTGCTAATTCCCTCTACGAGCGTTGCGTTGTTGATGGATGGAATAATTGTGATTTTAGTATTGATTTTCCATAGCTGAGCGGCAAACTTGCTGATCCAACCATTAACTTTTTTAACAATTTTCGCCGCACAGAACGGTGGAGGTGATGAAATCGGCTAGCCCGGACCACTGCCAGGTGCGGTTCTCGCTCAAGCGCTCCATCTGGACCGGCACGCACTCGGACGGGTACGTGAACGATTGCTACAACCCGCGCCCGATCTCGTGGGGCGCACCGCCCACCCTCGTCAAATCGACCCACTACGACAATGAGGCGCTCCTCACGTAAGTCGCGATCGCCCGTTCTTCCCCTTTGTTTGCTTCTCCACCTCGCATCCCCACCGGTCTGCCTAATCGTTTCGCAACATTTTCGCAGCGCCTGCTCGCAGAAGCTGGCCGCCTGGAAGGACGAAAAGCGCAGCATGAAGGAGAAGCACCACAAGAGCCTGCTGAAGCACCACTCGCACGTGCTGGGCGCGCACAAGGACAAGGAAAACCGGAGCGTCCGGGTGAAGATCACGGTCGGGTCGGAGCAGTACGCGACGGCGGCGGCGGCGGCGGCGGCCGCCGCTAATGGCACCCCCGGCGGCAAACACAAGCTGCCCGGCGACAAGAAAGCACCCGACCAAACGCCGGACGGTGGGCCGGCGGGCGGTGGCGGAGGAGGCAGCAGCATATCGCGCGTCAAGCGAAAAACGCGGTACGATTGGCCTTTCCACCCGGAAAGGATTTCCCCCGCAAGGGCGCTTTTGTTTCATTTCCATTTCCGTCTGCTCTTCTCCCTTTTTTCTCTCTCTCTCTCTCTCTCTCTCTCTCTCTCTCTCTCTCTCATTTCCGCGCGGACACCGACACCAGCTCGACGCTGAGCAAGATTGTGGAGAAGGCGGAAATCATCACGCACCTGTCGCGGTCGGCCCGGGTCGGGCAGTCGCGCCGGCTGCTCACCACCAGCAGCTCCCTCTCGACGGCCGGCTCGCCCCGCAAGGCGCTGCTGAGCGTCCCGTCGACGGCCGGCCCGCTGTCCGCCGGGCCCAACGGCACCGGGAACGGGGGCGCCCCGGACCGCCCCAATGGCGTCCCGTCCCCTGGCGTCAAGCCGGGCAGCAAGTTCCGGACGGGCGGGATCGTTGTCACCGCCGCCCAGCCACTGCCCAAGATGCGCAAAGCGTACGCCGGCCCGCGGGGCAAAAGTACGGCCTCGCCGATCAAGCTGCCGACGACCAGCATCGACATCCAGCTGACCACCCTCTGCTCCGAGACGGAGTCCGAGCGGAACGTGAAGGTGATTACGGGCAAGAAGCACAAGAAGAAGCGCACCGCCAAGGAGAAAAAGGATAAGCTGCCCTGCTAGGGGCTGGTTCATTGCACTCCCCCCCTCAAGTGTGTGTGTGTGTTTGTGTGTGAGTATGCGTGCGTGTGTGTGTACATAGCGTTGTATTTCAAGCGTTTCTTTGACGCGTTCAGGCGTGCTCCGTTCCCTTTGCCCGGAGCGCGAACGGAAGTTCAGTTTTGTAAGCTAAGCAGCAGCCGGGTGGTGGGGAAGGTGGAGGGCACACGCAAGCCGTACCAAGATAAGCGAAATGATTTATAAACCATTCTCAAGAACGACACACGTAGTGATGAAATAAAGCTGAAATAAAACAAACATACAGCAATGATGGGGAAAGCATTAGGGGGAGGCAAGGGGGTACTTTTTTCGCGACACAGCTTCTCCACTTCTCTCTCTCTCTCTTTCTCGCTCTCTTGGTGGTTGTGTTGGATGGTTTACATTACGTAAAACTTACCCACGCGTCAGGAAAGGCCGCTGGCAGGCGGATGGGGCAGGTGGCGGTCCGGACGAGCAACAGGAGCGGCTTGAGGACGGTGCGGGCGATTGATTGTGGCTACCCGTGGCGGAGGGGGGCTCCGGATTTTCTTTCGGTTTTCCTGCCAAAAGCACACACACACGCACACACGCAAACGCACACACAACACACACAGCGACTTGCTACGCGCGCAACCCAACGGAACAACACGGCCGTGTGCCTTACCGTTCGGTTACATCAAGCATCATACATTGAGGGGCAAGAAAATGGGAATGAAAAAAAAGAGAAGAAACGGCTGGCGAAAAACAATACACTACACTTTCTGGACAAACAAAACTGGTTTTTACAATTGTTTTCGGATGGGGGGTGGGTAATTGCTGGCTGGCGCTTCTCCCTTCGCCGCCGAGAGCGAGCCAAAGCGGATAACGATTTGCGGGCGGGCGGTACGGGCAGCAACAAGAACAACAACAACGGAAACCGAGCAAGCGCGGCCACAACAACAAAAAAACACACACGCACATACACACAGCGCATGGGAGGGCAAAACGTCAAACGTACGTCGCTGGCAACAGATGTTCGAGCAGCAGTTCGAGCAACAGTTCGAGCAGTGTGTGCGTATCGTGAAATCAGGGTTGATGGGGCGGTTTCAAATCGAATGCAACGCTTTAGTGATGGGTACATACATACAAAGTGGGTGGGCAGGTGGGGGGGGGGGAGGGGGGGGGGGAGGGACATTCCGATATTCTTTGATAAATCGATATTTTTTTGATAAATTCTTTTAAACATGACCTACTCCGTTATTTACGGATTTTCTCGATTGAAACTTCATTGAAAAAGTTCTTTTGGTCCTTTGTATTAAAACCGGCTCCGGAGCCGTTGGTGCGGAGCCGTGGGTGCGGAGTCGGCTCCGGAGCCGTCGGAGCAGAGCCGGCTCCGGAGCCGTTGGTGCGCTCCGAAACGCCCATCACTATCGAAGGGTTACCCATGACGACAGCGGCGGGACAATGCTGCGATCATAGTAGCCACTTGCGTTCTTTTCGCCAACCATGCTGTCATACACTCGCAACACTTGCATTTTCCAACGACCAACCGGAGGTGTTAGTTCACTGTTAGGACTACTGCCAAGTACAGTTTTGCTCGTGATTTGATGGTGATTTTGTGTCGTTTGTGCCGATAATACGTAGCGATGGACCAAAAGGCGGCCTTAAAGCGGGTGGGCAACCGGTTGCGCGCATCTCGCAAAGCGAACCTTGCATTTCTGGCAGTTTGCGGCGACTACCTGTGGCACGGATCGGACGACCACTGGCCGGTGGATGTGCCGTACGAAATCGGTGCTGATGATGCAGTGCAGCCGGAAGTGTTCGACTCGTTCGCCGATTTTCTGGCAGCGCTGCACAACACGAAGGTGCCGTCGGACTTCCTGGAGGTGTTTGTACTGTGCGAAAGGGCGCACGCCGTTATGAACGACTTCGACGCAATGGAGTACGACCTAAGGCCGACGATCCAGCGGGCCGGCGAGCGGCCGGAACTGCTGCAGGGCATCAAGCGGGGCCAGTTTGTGCGAGTGGCCCGCGTGCTGCGGGAAGTTTGCTACCGTCGGCAGCTATTCGAGCAGCTGCGCTACGATATGATAGAGCTATACAATGTGATGAACAACGACCCGGCATCCACCGACGACGATTCGGATGATGCCGGCGATGGCGGGGCAGCGGTGGGGCAGGCCGCGCAGCCCGCCGGGAATGTCCATTCGACCGTCAAAGGGAAGACACGGTAAGTGCTGAGCGTTTGGTTTGGCTCCAGCATGATCAGATGTTTGTTTTTGTTTCGTCTCGTTTCATTTCCATAGAATTTGGCTCCTTTCGCTGAATCTGAAGATAACGTCGCTCGCGCAGGATGTGCACTATTTGACAAATTTGCTGGCGTTAATGGAGACGGGAAAGGGTACGCCCCATTTCTCGCCCTTCTCCTTTTCGTCTAGTCCAACTTCGCGCAAAGTGGCGAGGAAAACGATCCAACAAAGTGTTGCAAAACGGATGAAGATGGAGGAACAGCACATGCACCAGGGCACCACTGCGTAGGCGAAGGTCGTTACTTGTTACATATTATATAGAGCATTATCTTATTCATTATTCTAACTCGTTCATAACTTTGTTATGCTGCGTTACCAGCGTGCCTTAACCCAACATTGTAGAACGACGTGGGTGTAGATTTTAACAGATTTTCCATTTTAATAAACTTCGAACACGTTACATAAATAAATGGCTGTACAAATTGTATATATTATATTCTTAATATAATATATAATATATTCTTTACCACAAGCTTAGGTAAGCATACTCCCAACGGCCAGTTTGAGTTTAAAACCCCATTCGGTCCCGCATTCGAGCACTCCGTCTGACCCCAATCGAGCAGAAATTTGTCAACAAACCAATGCCGCTTACGGTGTGCAAGGTGCAGCTATGTTTCTCTTCCCTCTAGCGAAGTCAGTAGCCAAGTGTTTTAGCCAAAAAAGTAAGCAACCATGGCACCATTGGTCCGTGTCGCTCGATATTCAAGAAACCGCTGGGCAAGGATGGCTAGCAGCAGCAGGATTACATGAGCAAGGACATGAAAAAGTGGCTGAAGATGGAGCAGCTCGAGCGACTCAGAGGAGGAGGGGCGAGCAGACGGTGAGGATGGAACCGCACTCGAGGATCTGGCGGTAGAGTTTAACGCCCAGCTGGGCCGGACCGTCGTTGACAGTGCGGACGTGATGATATTGAGGTCGGAAGCGTGCACGAGGAGTAGCTGGAGAAGGAAGACCCTCTTGCAGGAGTCGTAGCTGAGGAGACTCTTGCAGAGCATCGAGCTGCTCATCGTCGAACGGGCGGAGGTACGGAGCTTCAGAAACCCAGAATCGGAGTTGTCCGGAATTATTCGGAGTCATCCGGAGAGGTCATCATTTGGAGGTGTCGGCTGTAATCGGAATCGTCCGGAGTTGGCTGAAGTCGCCGTTGTTCTGAGTTTTAAATATGATCTATTTTCTCTAAGACTAGTGGCTTTGAGTTGATCGAAGTCAGCAGAAAGGAGACGGAGTTGGAGATGAAATGCCTGACCACAAAAACATAGCCCACCTACGAACGACCCTGATCCTGATGACTTCAGACGACTCAAACTCCGGCCCACTCCAGACGACTCTGGATCACTCCGGCCAACTCCGGATGACTCCGGACGGCTCCAGACGATTCCCAATAGCTCCGAACAATGCTGGATGGACCTATCTTCCGGAATCGGATCCGAAAATTTCGGAGTTGGATCGTAGTCGACAGCGGATTTTCGCGAGCTTTACCCATCATTAGTGTACAATGCAGTACGACACGCACGCTGCTAACCGAGATGGGCGGGATGGAGCGAAGCAAAGTGCATTTTGTAACTACATAGTTTCAAAGTACACATGGATGATTTTGTATTATGTTGAGCATAATGTTAATTTTAAAAAAAACCTTTAACGGTATCTTTAAAGAACATTTCAATGGAGCTTGTACATTTATACCGAAAATAAAAATAATTAAAGCATACTTCTCGATAACCATGGAAACCTCAGGGACGTAAAACGTTTTTAAATCGCTTTCTAACGTACCATTTGTTTTTTTTTCGAGTTGAAATATGTAAGATTGTCAAGCGATGATGAATCTTGTAACGAAGATTCATTCATATGTATCTTCAAGACACAAACATTCAAAGCTCGATGTCTCTTAAAGTCTTTAAGTTAACATTTAAATTGTTACATGTTTAACAGTTATGGGGTTTATAAAGTTTCACCCGTTCTCTATAACAAATTTTAACTTAATACGACCTTCAAATCGATAGAAATGTTTTAAATCAAGTTAAAGGGGACATACAATCTCACACAAAGTCGTTAAACCTACCCCAAGAATGGAATATTGCTCCAAATTCTCAATGACCAAGGAATGACCTCATGCAAACGATTGATTTAAATCCTTTTTTTGGTAATAGACGCACATTTGTTTGTTCCGTTTATTGCGAGATGCAAACGAACGTTCACCCTCGCCGGCCCCTAATAGAAAGTTCGCACACTAGTGGTAAGGTAAAATAATAATCGCCGCGACAGTTTCGTAGCTAGACACGCAACACTCCCAAAAACCCAAACCCCAGGCCACACTATTCCCACTTCCGCGACACGTCGATGTACTCGCCGTCCGGTTGCTCGTAGTCTTTGATCGGCGGGGTAGAGACGGGACCCTGCGCCACGAACGGTAGCAGGGCCGGGTCGGGCTGTATCGCCCGCTGGTACAGCTCGTCCGACGCGAGCTGCAGCTCGCCCAGCGCTTTCGCCTGGGCCGCCACGATCCGATCGAACAGCTGGTAGTCGGCCAGCTTCTCCTGCATGCGGTACTTGGCCCACTGCTTCTCGAGCAGGGCGCGGCTTTCGAGCAGCTCGGCCGTCGGTTTCGGCACGTTTCGCTTCCGTTTGCTGGTGGTAAGACAGTACAAGAAAAGGAAGGAAAAACAAACACTTTAGAATGTGTGTATGTGTGGGGGCGGGGGCAGTGGGAACTGTCCAGGACGCTACCTTTGCTCGTCGATCAGCTCCATCGGCACCTCGAGCTCTTCGATCGGTTTGAGCTGGCGGGCGTTCTTCTCCAGCCGGCGAATTTGCTTCTCCAGCCGCTTCCGTTTGCGCTCCTCCCGCTGCTTCACGATCTGTGGGTCGAGCTTTTTCTTCTTCTTGAGCGGTTCGGCACACAGCACCGGTGTGCTGCGGAACAGCAGGCCGGTCCCGCTGTGGACGGATCTCGCCGCCGATTGGCCCACGAGCGGGAGCAACCTAAAAGCGCAGAGAGGTTAGGTACCGGGGGGGCGGCATGGGACGGGACAGCCATGATCGGGCTAAACGCCTTACCGGCTCAGCACGGGAAGCAGCGACATTCTTTCGCACGGGAAAACTTAATTTGCGGGACTAAATTTTACATAAACAGAGCGGCACCACAATGACAGCTGTTTCATAACAGACGCAACTGACAGCTGCTGGCTCGCGCTGGCTGTCAAACGGTGCTCGAATCGGTTTATGTAACCCTGATGGAATGTGCATATGGCACGATTATTAATAAATTTATTGAGAAGAAAATCCAAGCACAACAATTTTTTCACGTGCTTTGGACCGGCGCCCGCTGTAGAAGAATAGTTATTTTTCACTTCACAGTGGCATAAACATGGCGGGTGGGATTCGAATATGCGAATGCGGTTATTAATTTTTCCATAAAAATGCCGCAGCAATGCGGCGTGCTATAAACGCTTGACAGCCGCGGCTTTCCATGTGCGGCTAGCGCAACACAACAGGTCAGCTGTCACCTTTTCGGGGCCGTCATATTTTCTTATTATTTTTTTTTTTTGCTCTCCAAAACCCCCACTTGCACTGCAAAACGCCATTCTGTTCTGCGAGGCAAACTCGGACGCAGGTTACGCAAATAACTTCACCTTTTCGCAGCTCGAGAATCCCAGCAGATCTCACCCATCAACCATGAGCTACAAGGTAAGCAAAGCAAGGGAGAAAAACGATCGAATCCAGGGCACAAACCTACCGACGGGGAAACGGGGAAAACCCGCTGAGCCCCGCTGACTGTTTGGTGTGGTGTGGTGCGCGTTCGGTGGCAATCACAATTACGTAAGTTCATCGCAATGCTCAATTTTCGTTCAACTCTCGATTTGGCAGAACGTCGCCCGGCTGGTGCTGCAGCAGAACCGCCAGTTCTCCCGCACTGCGCCCGCCTCGTCCAGTGAGGTCGCCGAGGGCTACAAGCAGCTGAAGCACATCCAGGAAAAGTTCCAGGTAGGTGGAAGGTGGTCTTAACCCGCACGTAGACCTCCCGTACGCGGTCAGCATCGTCTACACTGCACTGGTTCTCTTTCTGTCTTAGAAACCGGATGGCAAGCCCGTGTTCCTGAAGGGTGGCCCGATGGACAACGTGCTCTTCTCGCTGACGATGGTGCTCAGTGTGGCCGGGCTGGCCGGTATCGGCAAGCTGTTCTACGAGCTGAGCTACCCGAAGAAGGACGACTAGATAGGATAAAGGTCTTTACCCCCCAAAAACGAAAACTAAAGTGACCAGAGTTGCCGTGTGCCCATTACACACCCCGTGTCATAACATCTCCCGCCACACCAAAAACAACCCGTGTGACACCAACGAGCAAGCAGCGGCAGCCGTAGTTCAAACTTTTCTGGCCTCGAAACCAATATTTATCTGCGCGGCAAATGGATAAGGGAGTAGCAGTCGGTGGCGGCGGTGGTGGTGGTGGTGGTTTGCTGCGTAGCGTGTAGAAACCCCCACCCATTAAAAAAAAAAAACTAACTTCCCTCCTCCCCGAAAGTGTGTATTTGTGATTAACCCTGTTTTTCATGCGTGTGTCTCCTATGGTTCGATATACGGGATGCTCCAAATTGTGCGGAAACTGAACGAAACGATTCCATTAACCCGGATCCCGACGTTACACATTTACTCTCTTGCATTTATCAGCAAATAAATATGTGTTTTGAGCAGTAGGCGAGAGAATTTGGGCAGCGTGAGGAGTTATCCGATGTCCGAAAAGCATCCAGCGGTGGAAATGTGGTGGATTTTGCTTGTAGCTCCTTGCTGGGAAGGAGACAACTGAGACGACTGACAGGAATACGAAACTTTGATTAAGATATTGCTGGACTCTGAGCGATATCTGCTTGCGGGAGGTTCTGAGCATGAAATGGGACCAGCTGGCATGCTTTGTGTCACATTGATGGCGGGCCTTTTTTGGGATAGGAAGAGGTCAGTTGAACGAGCGCAACCTAGTTGGGAGACATATAGTTCTGGGAAATTCTGCCCAACACCCGACAGTGTTGTTTCGGATTTAACGGAAAGTGGGCTCGGTGGCCTATTGAGCAACTGAGCGGACTCGAACACTCCTGCAATAGGCCGAGACCGTAAAGCGGCTGTAGTGCCGAATAAACAAATGCACAAAAATCACGCTGGCAATGGCAATGACGTCATTTAATTGGAGTGGGAAAAAAGACTTATCATTGGTGTTGAGTTACCTTCAATCACTGACGTTGTAGCAAAAACATCGTCAACTCGCACAACTTAACATCATGCCCGTCGTAGGTTCAAGCCGCACACGGATCGTCCCCCCGTAGCAAGGATTGACTGTTCGACTGCGTGCATTTAATGAGTCTCGAAAACCAAGCAGAAGAATATTATGTTAATAGAAGTTATTGCGAGATCAGTACAAGGGTCATCAATAATGGATGCTACTTCTGCAGGAATCTGGCAAGACGAAGGCGAAGATAGTGCCAGAGGGTCCCTAAAATTTGATTTTAACTCTTAAGGTAAAGAACTGGAAGCAATACTCGAGCGATATTCCAGGATCCTGGACAAAAAAAAATCAAGGATTTCTGCAGATACCTCAGTCATCTGCGAAAAGCAATGGCAATGATCCGTATGACGGGGTATTGAGTCCCATTTCAACTGAAGCTGTACGAGACGACAAACACCGTTTGTCTCTCTCTCTCTCTCTCTCTCTCTCTCTCTCTCTCTCTCTCTCTCTCTCTCTCTCTCTCTCTCTCTCTCTCTCTTGTTGGCCTGCACTCGATAGAGCACGTCGAAGTGACATGGCTCGGTCAACAACAATTCTCCAGGATGCTCGGTCCCTGGCTGTAGCCTCCCATCCATGTAGATACCCGATCTCCGACAGGTTTCGCTTCCCCTGATACAGACATCGAGTTCGCAGTGCTCCCCTACGCCTTATGCCGAACTGGGGATCGCTGTCGAACATCTTCTTGGTGGAGCTTGAGTCATCCGGCATCCTCATAACATGCCCCAGCCATCATATCCTGTCAGCCTTCGTCACCGGAAGGATGTACGGTTCGCCGTACAGCTCGACAAGCTCGTGGTCACACAACGCCAAAGATGGTCGGGAGGATGCGTCGCTCATACACGCCCAGAGCGTTGCATCCTTCGCTCGGATGGTCCAGGACTCGTGTCCATAGAGGACCACTGAGCAAATCAATGTGCGATATATCTCACAATGGGTTCAAGCTCGTCATGGGTTCAAGCCTAGTATGGACCGTCCCCCCGTGGCAAGGATTGACTATCCGGCTGCGTGGTAATGAATTAAGTCTCGAAAGCCTGTATAGGCCGGCACGTCCGCGTAGGACGCCAAATAGAAGAAGAAGATCTCACATTTCGTGCGGTCTCGAAGTCCTCTGGATCTCAGCAGTCGGTGAAGCCCATAGTATGCACGATTCCCCTGCACAATGCGACATCTATAACAAAGTACTGAAATTAGAAGTTTGTCCCACCCACTGTTCAGCCTAGGCATGTATTTAATGTTTGCTCCAGTCGATGGAGCATGATCTGGCTGGTCAGAACGTTTCGATTTACGATTGGAATCCGTAGATTGCCAAAAAGGTGGGCAAAAGAAATAACTTAAGACGAAAATTACGTTGACCATTAAATATTTTAGCAAATTGTCTAAGCAATGCAGCTATTTTTGCTAGTAAACCACGTGAACTTATGTATTATGCCAAAAATTCAAACTTTGCAGGAATGTACCCAAACACAAAAAAAAATCTAAGACACTTTACCAATTTCCAATATGAATATCATACTGAATGCAAAATGAGGTCCCAAGAATTCATGGACTGTGGGAAATTAACATGCTTTCTGGAAAACTGCGGTTTGTCAACGCTCCAATGCTAACGTCAGCAACAGGACAGTGCAAGAGCTTGCACAGAGCTCTGCTAGGAACATCACTTTAACACTGATTCGCTGAACGATTTGACACGACGATGCTTTGTTTGCTGATGGTGTAGTTTGACACGACGAAAAGAATTTGATTGCTGTACCACGTATCGCAACTCTCTTTCGAATCATTCTCAAAAATTGGTTTAAGGTTCGACTGGATAACTGAGCACTAATGCATCAGGAGCATTACCCGTTTAACGCGTCTGCTTGACCCGAATTTGACGGTCCGTCTCCAGTTATTAGGAAATTTCTCATCGAATACGTCAGTAGCTATTAGATTCAGCGCGTTCGGCTGCGCGAGTGTAAGCACCCAGAATAAACCGCACGCACCTAACGACTTCTGCAAAACCTAACCCCAACGTAGGGCCCGATCCTAACTAGCCAAACCAACGCTGCTTCCGGTCGGTCGTCTATTTTTCAATGTCCACGCGCACCAGCAAAAAAAAGAAAAGCGAAGTGAATAATTAATGCAAGCTATTGATGATAAACTGCTGATTAAAATAACATATTTATGCCATTCTCGCTCCCTGCTCTGCCAGGGTTGGAGAAGAAAGAAGACGTCCACCAGACCAGAGCGAGCTGTCACTTTGATTCGTGCGCATCGACGGTGAGACGCGAGATCCACGCGGCCCGTTCTAGCGCTGGATGGCACCAAAAGATGCTAATGAGTGCCATCCGAGACTCGCTAGCCGGCCAGCCAAGGATGTCCGAGGAATCGCGCGTGGCCTCGAACGATTGCATGCATGCGAGATGATGTTAATGAACCGTTTGGGTCACTCGGCCCCAGGACGCAGCCAGGACGAGGGCGAAGGCGCGGGCCAATGGACGGCAGGTCTAGTCTGGGACGCCCTCGCACACCGAGGCGGTGCCAGGCAAAAAAGGGACGTTCCCAAGGCACTATAAAAAGCTTCGGCCGGGTCGGTCAAGGCATCCAGACACAGCCTGCAAACCGCCTCGAGCAGTACGATTCCGGCATCCCGGGACCGCTCCTTAGTGTAATTAGTGTGTAGATAGGAAGTGGGCCGTTTTCACCATCACCATCAACCTGAATGTATCAGTAACCTTTCGCCAGGATCGTACCTGTGTGCCTGCGTTCGTTTTACCGTGTGCGCGTCCTTGGAGCCAGTTGCTTGTCCACGGTCCTGCTGTGATTAAGTGTTCTTTTGAGTGTCTCTGTGTGTAGTAAGATAGTTCTAACAAAAATTGCAATGTCGTGCGGAAACGTTCTGCTGCTAACCGCACTGCTCGTGGGATATTCCTACTGGAGCTTAGCCCAACCGTTAGTATTTCGGGCACCTACCTGCACTGTCTGGCTTTTGTCCCCTTTTCCTATCGCAAACTCTGCTAACTCTGTGCCTGCTAAAATTTTTCTCCCCCGCTCGATACTGCAGAACGAACCTGATCGAGATCCGGTGCAAGATGCAGCGCGACGAAGACATCAGCACGTGTAAATACGGCTTCTACATGACCACCTGCAAAACGTTTGCCTGTTGGAAGGTAGGTCCTCGATTTCAGTGCGCTCTCGTACAATCGTTCACCGTTCCGAATCGCCTCTTCCTCCCCCCCCTTTAGGGCCCGAACGAACCGTGCGGCGGCGAGCTGAGCAACAACATGCTGTACGGCAAGTGCAAGTCCGGGCTGCGGTGCTGCAACGGCCGGTGCACCGGCTGCCTGAACGGGGTGTGCAGCGACTCCTGCCACCCGTCCAAGCTGCACAGCTTCCAGCATCGCTCCGATCCGTACATGGTGGAGGAGCGCCACCTGAGCCCGCTCTACCGGTTCTTCGACTACTACAGCAACGAGTAAGGCGGCTGCAGTCACACTCCGCCGATCAACCCGATCACCACAGTCACACAGTCACCCGCACTACCCCGATACTTACGCCGATCGAGCAAAAGAAGAAGAAGAAGAAGAAAAAAAGATAAATAAACGCTTCGCAACACAACGTGTCGCAATGGTAGCCACTTCAAACGATGCCAGTGAGCTTTGCCATTCCGCGCAACGATCTCCGCTCTCCTGTCCGCTGTCCGGAGATCCTGGGAACATTCCACCATCCGCAGCCCCTCTAGACAGTTTGCTTCTACTTAGATAAGAACACGTATAGCCCTTCAATAAAGCAGAAAAAAAAGTAATGTAACATCTACATGAACCCAGTGAAAGCACGCTGAACGTTTCGATGAGAGTGTTGACGTCATCCGAAACATCTAGAATTGATGGACAGCTCTTTTGGGTTTAAACTTCTATTGGGGGTTCAAACAAAACCACAACCTGGAATACCAATTAAATACACTCCTACACTATTTCCTATACTGCACAGATCCTGCCGAGTATTGTTTGTTGACCAGCGGGAGGTACTAGGAACTATAATGGTTCCAGGTCCGGAATAATGGTGTAATGGTTTAGTATCTGTTTCTGTACCAGTATGGGCACTTTATCCGTTTCAGCAACCACTATGAGTGGACTCTTCACAAACAAGAATCGTCTAGTGCACATGCCCGTCATCGACTGAGCTGCTAATAAGTAACACGAACTATCCTGTTATCGGTAAATCAATTATCACTCGATAAGTGAGTCAGGCCAATGCCAGATCTTTCCAGAACGGGTAAAAGTAAGGCTCAGCCCGTTACGCGTAACGCCTGTTTATCGCAAACCCAAGCAGCATTTTTGAACGCATGTTTTAACTGCCGTGGATGAGCAAATTAATAGCTAATCATGTCTTAATATTGATTATTTTTATATGATAATTTAAAAAAGCAACAATTTTTGAACAAATATAAAGTAAAGTAATCGCTACTAAGGATAAAATTCATTGATAATTAATTTATTTATTTATTTATTTATTTATTTATTTATTTAAATCAAAGTTATCGGGCAGTATGCCTAAATAACTTAATGCTTACAGTGTACAAGTTTAAATTATGGCTCTAGAACTAACTTGAATATGCTGACACAGCTGACTAACGGATTGATTGAAATCTGCTGATAACCCTAACCTATTATACACATCAATCATTTTGAGCAGTGGATCATTGGCACCAAAACCAGTCGATCTAAAAGGGCTTCTTAGTAGCTCTCTACTTCTAAGACCTCTAGAGGGAGTAGAAAAGCAAATAAAATTTAAAATGTCAGGTGCATCAAAATCTCCAATTAATAATTTATGCATGAAAGTTATCTGAGCCGTAGTTCTCCTATGCTGTAAAGTCTCTAAGCCAAATAGTAAACACCGAACATTATACGAAGGACGTGGAATTTGGTTTGACCAGGGAAGACGATGAAACATAACACGTGTGATTTTTTTCTGAATTTTTTCAATTTTATCTATGTATGTGATTTGATGGGGACACCAAACTACACTGGCAAATTCCAGGATGGGACGGACTAGAGAACAGTATAATGTTTTTAAACTGAAAGGATCTTTAAAGTCGGCCGAGACACGTAAGACAAATCCTAACAGTTTAAGAGCTTTAGTGACGATAGTTTGATAATGGCTAGATAAACTAAGCTTACTGTCTAAAATAACTCCTAAGTCCCGAACCTGAGAAAAACGTGGAACGCTGTCTTCATTGATTTTGTAGTTATAAATAATAGGATTTTTTTTCTTTGAGAATGTTATACAACTACATTTGCTAACATTAAGTAACATTTCATTATTAAAACACCATGCAGAAAAATAGTTTAACGAGTCTTGTAACATTTCACAGTCGTCAGAATATTTAACAGGTAGGAACATTTTTAGATCGTCAGCATATAATAACAATTTAACATGAGGAATAGCAAACACGACATCGTTAATAAATATAATAAATAGTAAAGGTCCTAATATACTCCCTTGAGGAACACCAGATAAATTATGGAATGTGGCAGAAAAACTAGTTCCTATCTTAACGTTAATGCAACGATCAGTTAAATAACTTCTTAACCACTCAACAACATTTGTGTGAACACCATACTTTGATAATTTAGATAGCAATAGAAAGTGGTTGACCTTGTCAAAAGCAGCGCAGAAGTCAGTATAAATGACGTCAACCTGTAAGCCCTTGTCAATATAGGAGTGGCAAAAGTTAAGTAAGTATATTAGATTGGTCTCAATCGATCGTTTCGGCATAAAGCCATGTTGAACATTAGAAATTAATGGTTAAAAGGCTTGGAGCATATGACGAGACATTATCTTTTCAAACAGTTTACTGCACGCACATAACATAGAAATTCCTCTATAATTGCACACATTACTTTTGTCAGATTTTTTATAAACAGGAAACATCCACGATGATTTCCAAAGACGCGGGAAGCATTTCGATTGCAAGGATTTGTTGAATAGTTTGGTCAGTATGGGAATGAGAGCAGCCTTGCAATTAATGAGAATTGCGCTGGGAATATTGTCAGGCCCAGGTGCGTAAGAAAGCTTCAACAACGAAATAGCAGATTCCACCTCATCATCGTTGATTAGTGGTGTGCATAAATTAACCTCATCATTTATGAAGGATAAAGCCGATGTTGAGTTAGACGGAACCGAGGAATTGTTGGTGTACACAGAAGAGAAATATGAGGCAAATGCATTGCAAAACTCTTCATCTCCGGTAATGGTGTTTCCCTCAAACTGCATCGAGGAAGGAAGTCGTCCACAGGATTCCTTATCTTTAGCAAATTTCCAGAATGATGTGGGATGTCTTTTGATATTGATTTCAATTTTCCTGACGTAGTTGGCGTAGGCGGTTCGGTTCAGCTGCTTATATATTTTTGAGGCGCGAGCAAAATGTATTTGATTAGTGCTGTTTTTTAGTCGATGCAGTTTTTTAAGGGCCCGTGATCTTCGACGTTTAGCCAAACGTAGTGCAGAATTGGTCCATGGTGGATGAGCACGAACATTAAACCGTGGGATGAATTGTTCATACAGTTCATTCATTTGAGAAGAAAATTCAGCCACACTGTCGTTGATGTCGTCATAGTCAGCGATAGAGTCCCAGTTGATTTGGTTAAGTGCAGAAACGAGATCAGTGAAATTAGTTCGTCTAAAATTGAAATCTGCTTGACGTGGGGGTTGAGATGACGGCACACTGTATTGCGGGAGCGTGAAGTATGTAAGTAAAGCTGGATGATGTCCATCAGGTTCAACAATACTTTCGATGCATAATTCGATTGGCCTCATGTAATCAGTAACTTTGTCGTTCGCAAACACTAGATCTAACATGTTGTTATTGTGGTTTAGAACAGTGTTAAGTTGGCGAAGACCTTCAAAGCTTAGTTCATCGAGTAGAGCTTGACTGGTAGGGGATAGTCGGGTAAGCATAAGATTCAGTGTCGGAAATTTGCCGTTGATATCCCACTTAAGATTAGGTTGATTGAAGTCCCCGAACAGAATAAAAAAGTCATTCTTATATTTCTCTCTCGTTAAGTGCAATGAATTACAGAATGCATTTATGGTGTCCATGTTGGCTGATTGATCAGGAGGCAAATAAAATGATCCGATGATTAGCGAAACATTAAGAACTTTTACTCGAACCCAAAGGCATTCAATTGTAGATGTGTTTGTCGAGCACAGAGAGGAAGCATAATTTGGATTGATCGCAACGAGGACACCACCACCTCTACATTTGTTACTGTTTGCTGCAGAACGATCCGTACGGAATGTATTAAAGCGGTTGTTATCAAACAAAAGCTCAGATGGAAAGCTGTCATCTAGCCACGTTTCCGTAAGAACGATAACATCCCAGTCGGCGATTGCAGTATTAGCAAAACATTCAGAGGTTTTAGTACGTAAGCCTCTCACGTTTTGATAAAATATATTGAATGTGTTTAGAACTGGCTCCATAGGTACAGTTGAATGACTTAATGTTGGCTTAAAAAAGTCGAACCGGAGGAATTGTTTTGAGTCAGGTGAGTTTCAGGTGAGTTTGCATTTTTAAGATGATGGCTCGGTGATGGACTATGTTGTGTTGTGTGTGTTGGTGGGATCACATTTATGCAGTTGACATCATTATGCATAAAATTAGTAGTTGAGAAACTTCTGGCAGTTGAATTGTTTGAAGCAGGAAAGCAAGATACCGGGAGTGTTGGTGTGAATTGTTTCTGTGTACGTTGGTGAAATTCAAACTGGCGGTAAACAAATCCGCATGGCCAAGTTGAAGGAGAGAAAGCGAGCTCGCCAAACTCCGATGGAATGCCGATCTTAAAGGACACATACTTTAGTGAGCTTGTAACGCGACCTCTTGGTATGACACACTTCACCGAACAGTCAGTGCATTTTAACCTTCCTAGAATGAACATTTTCATATTCTCCTCAGTTACAGTGGGTGCAATCCTAGTTACAAACATCCAAACTTTTGGCTCAGGTGCAGGAATGAATTGTATGGTGTCTGTGTTGATGTGATCATTGGCAGTGCCGGTGTGAAGAATTGCTTGTGTTGGATTTATGTGTTCATTATCAGAGAGCATACGCGATTGAGAGTGTGGTAGTGAGTTCTGTTTGACGGGAGTTGGTGTTGGTGACATAGGAGTATCGGTGGATGTGTGGGATGTTTTATCGGTGAGAGAGATAGTACTCACAGTCGGAGCGATTTTCTCACGCTCTTGCGGCATCACTCTATTTGGATCCAGCTGAGATAACCTTTGATCAAGCTCACTCCGTATTGCATTTTTCAACTCATCTTTCAGTGTATTCATCAAGCACGAAATTGATGAGAATAAATCTGATCTCGAGTCACGGCATTTCTCGCACATCCAGCAGAGACCACGATTGCGTGCCACCTCCTTAACACAAGTGGCGGCAAGTTTAATGCATTCCGGATGAAAGGCAGAATTGCACTCCGAAAAAGGAAGATTGCCAATACAAACAACCGGATCTTTGTTGATAGTAGTAGAGCAGATTGCACAGTCCATTATGAGAGATAGTATCGATCACTTAGGTGAGCAGTGAGAGTGAACGGAGAGGACACTTATTGATGAGCTGGTGCGAATTACTCTCTGAGTGTATTAAGCAGGGTCAATAACACTGAACCGCTGTCGCCGATGAAACACAAATCACGCAGAAAATACTAATTCAGGCACGCGTTCTCGTAGAAACTCTCGTACGATGCAGGAACAAAATGCTTCAACACAGCAACACAGCAAAACTTGCGATAGGAACAGCTTCACAAACTCAAAAACGAACGATTTCAAACCAAAATCACACCAAAAACAGACAGTACACAGGAGCAACGCAGAAACACGTCCAAACGCTTCAGTGGCCAACTCTCTCTCTAATGAGTGTAAATGGCGTTATAAATAAACTATAATATTACTATTAAGCTATCATTTTAACAGCAATCAGAGTTAACTATTTATTAATACATAAAAATAATTAATAATAAAAATGATTATTTATTTATTCACCCAGCTATTGATAAATCAGGATAATGTAATACATACAAGTGTTTATTAACCACACTAACCTCACTTAAAAAAAGAGCCCTCGCACCTAAATAAATATTTATTCAAAATGGATTGGAAATATAGATTGAAAAGGTAATAATTATATTTGTTATATTTAATAAACTCATTTATAAATATTTTAAATATTTTATATTTTCTACTCATAGGAAATGTTACTCCAATTGAAAGCTTTTAGGGTGTTTATGAACATCCTCCTTTAGACTATTTTTCATAAACCATAGAGCAGCAATGAAAAATATTAAACCTGTTATTTACTTGAAGTTTAAAAATCCCTTTAAAAAGTTTAATAAAGTCCCTTTAAAAAGTTTGTCATTGCAATTTCAATTCATTCAAATAATATGCACTGGTCAGTCACGTGGATCAGTTTTAAACAGTTTTAAAAATGCTGCTTGGGAATATTTTAACGGATGTAACGCTTCTCCAATGTAACGTAGAGGGCTGAGCCTTACTTTTACCCTATATCTTATCTGTGCTTTTATTGGTAATGATTTAAGCACGTTGAACATGATTGACCGCTACAAGCTGCTAGAACTAAAAAAAAAAAACCATTTCAAAAAGAAACATGGAGACGCCCAGTACTTTATGTGCTTTTTTTGAGACAGGCTTGTCAAACACACGGTCCACTCGGAAGCCTTTTAATTTGGTCTATACGCAGCTGGAGAAGGAGTACGACCGCTGCCCAAAGCATAATGTGGGAGACCTTAATGCTCAGATCGGACAGGAGGAGATGTATAAACCAACGATCGGAAGTTTCAGCGTCCACCAGCTGACACAAACGACAACGGCCTCATGTTGATCAACTTTGCCTCCTTCAAGCACGTGAACATCCATAGTACCTTCTTCCAGCTTGCACGCCGCCTTAGTTGTACCTGGAGAAACCCTAGTGGTGGTTCAATGTCCCAAATCGTCCACATTCTGATTGACGGAAGGCACTTCTTGGATATTATCGACGTCAACGCCTATAGAGGCGCAAACGTCGACTCGGACCATTTCCTGGTTATGGTAAAGCAACGCTAGAAACTCTCCGTGATTAACAACCAACGAAGTCTGCCCGCCCCAAGCCTCAATCTGGACCGGTTGAAGTGTGCTGATGTGGCGGAGGGGTACGCGATGCCCCTCACAGACCACTGGCGTAGGGTGGAACGAGCCATTAGCACTGTAGAGAGAAGGAATGGCTCGAGGCAGAGTGCAGACGCGCACTATGCGAGAAGAATGCAGCGCTTGCCCGCATGCTACTGCATGACGCCAGTCGGAACGTCGAGAGCTACAGACGACTGAGGAATCAGCAAGCCCTGCTCTTCCAGAACAGGTAGTGCCGTTTTGAAGAGTTCGATGAGCAGCTGTTGGAGCAGCTAGCCCAGTAGGGGAAACTCACTTGTTTTACAGGAAATTGAAGGAGCCACGGAACGGGTTTGCTCCTAAAACCGCAATGTGCCAAGCTCTTCAAGATGGGGTCGGAGCCATCACAGTCCTCAATGCCTCCTACAAGATCCTGTTCCAGATCTTGCTCTGCAGACTTGCTGCTGGATTTGTTGGAGGCTACGCATCACCTGTTCTTCTGCTATCTTGAGTTCTATCTTGTGGATATCTTGGGACGGTCGTTACTTTGGACAGCGATATCAGTGGTCCTATATGGACACGATTCTTGGACCATTCCAGCGGAGGATGCAAACGCTCTAGGCGTGTTTGAGCGACGCATCCTCCAAAGATGGTCCTTTGGTGTGTTCGAGCATGGAGCGTGGAGGAGAAGGATAAACCACGAGCTTGTCGAGCTGTACGGCGAACCGGACATCCTTCCGGTGACGAAGGCTGGGGTATGTCATGAGGATGCCGCACGCATGCCCCACCCAGAAGGTGTTATAAGGCGTAGTTGATAAAGCGTATTATCATTGTAGGTGGCCAGAATGCCAGAAAAGGTATGGATCTACATTCATAAAAGATCCAAAAAAACTAAGCTCCAGAAGGAAAACACTAAGCGTGGCATCAATGTTCAACAACGTCCGATAACTTACCTTACGTTACCGCATAGAAGCCAACCTATCCCTGGTGGGTTGTCATCGGCCAAAAATAAACAACACAACCATAACTGTGCTTGCCCGTTTGAGTTTTGCTTAGAACGTAAACAAAATCCTTTATTTAACCTTTAAGCCCGACGATCGAAGGTAAATAATGGCAGAATAGGCCGATATATGATTTAGAGATTATTATTTTTTTATTTACCCGCCCTCTTCCCACTTGTCCTTTTATCGGGTTTTGTTTTGTTTTATTTTTTGTCCGAGCGGCTAGCAAGAGTGCTGTCGCCCTTTCCGAGTGGTTTTTTTTTGTGTTTTCTTTTATCGGGTTTAGCTTTATCGGGTGGATTGTTTTAAGTTGGCAGTTGTGTTTTGTTTTTTTCGTTTTATTCTTTTTTAAATGTATATGTACGCATTTCTTTTCCTCTTCTGTTTCGCTTTCCTTGTTCGCTAGAATACTCGCTTCTACTTCGTACGGATCGCAATGTATTAGACGTCTTACTCGCACTGCGTGTCAGCGCGATTTTATGCGTTTTCGCTGGTGTTACCCCGCTTGCTTTACGCAACATCCGCAGACTTTGTTTTCATCTTTACCCGGGGGTTCGAGGTGGAACCACGAGCGCGTGTTTCGAATGCGGTTTTGTGTATCATCGTCAGCACGCGTTTCGTTTACTGTTCGCTTTGCGAATAACGATCGGACCCGCGTAGTGCCTCACGGAGCCACACAGGAATGGGGAGCGATCGGAGGTGAGAGAAATGTAAGGGAGGGCAGAGACCAAGAGCGGGAGGAGAGGTCCGTTGGTGCTCCACAAGCCAAAAACCGGGAAAAGGGTAAACAGAAAGCTTCCAAAACAATCGGGTCGAGAATAGAAAAACGTGTGGTGTGGGTGAGGGCAACCATGCTCGAACGAATTTCTCAATGTCCAAAAAGCTTCCCGAAGCCACCGAGCGTTGACCGGTGCTGCCCAACAACCGGCCGGCGTGACCGTACGCCGTCCCGCGGTGCACCCGTACCGCCTCCCGAACCCGGTCGTGGCGGATAGTACGCGACGTGATTGAAGGCCGTGGGCAGGGAGGAGGGGAAGGAGCAGCAGAAAGCGGGTCGCAGTCTCGTGCAAAATTATGTTGCGGATTGTTTGTTGTTCGTTTTTTTTTGTTAACGTAACGCTCGGTGTACCTGTGGCCGTTGGCCGTGCAATGTACACCATGCCCCCGTGTCGACCGTCGTCACCCTGCCCACGCGCGCGCGGCACGGCAAAACGGAACCGGAAGCTGCTGCTGCAGGAGGCACACACCGACAGAGGAGGAAAACAGGAACTCGCACTCGGAGGAGAGTACACGCACGCGCACAGCGAGAGAGCGCATTCCGTGCAGAAGTGAAAGGTTTTCAATGTTTTGGAAAATAGAAAAAAAAAACGATCGAAAAAAATTGGTAAAATCGAACAAAAAAAAAGAAGGTGGTTTGACCCCAAATGGTAGGAGTGCGGTTAGGGCACCGGGACGGGACGACAGGCGGCGACCGGTGCTGGTTCGCGGTTGGAAAGTGCTCCGGAGCGTTCAACAACTGGGCGGTTGGATGCTTTTGGCGGCGAGTTTACGTTCGAGCTAGGCGCCCGGAAGCGTCCCGGGAATTGGAATGAATGGGAGTGTCGGGGGAGGGAGTTTGGGATAGTTTTGAACGGGATTTGGGAGTCCTCCACACGTCTAACCTTGCTTAGAGTGCAGCCCGCAAGCGGACAAGGTGCCCCCTTCCGAGGGATCGACAGAATTCGCGCGGGAACAACGGCCGATGCTCGCGCGCAGAAGGCTGGCGAGAAGTGGAGAGGTGGGTCACGTACGTGTGCCCACCCGCAAAAGGCTCCACCCGGGCAAAACCAGACACACCGGGCTGGGCTGCCGGCCGTACCGATCGCATTGCCAAATTTAAAAAAAAAAACGGAAATAAGAATATGCACTAGGAAAAATGAAACCGAAAGTTGTTTGTTGTTGTTGTTGTTTTTTGTCGTTGTTTTGTTGGCTGGCTGGCACGGTCTTACGTTCTAGCGGTAGGAAGGTTACGACGCTGGCGAAGAATATGGCGGTTTGCAGCAGGCAGCTTAATGTATATACGCTATAGTTGCGCCGACAGTAGGATTAGAGCTTAAAGATAGGAGGTGAGTAAAGAGAGTCCGGTATGCGTGGTTCGTTCTTGTTGCGTAAAGTAGCGAAAGATACCGTCACGGCACACATTGTGGAGCATAGAGTAGAGTTATGTTTTTTTAATTGTTTTGTTTTTTTTTGCATTTTCATTTGCACTACGGATCCTGGAACGGGTCGGGACTAGGTGGGGGCGCGGACCGTTGCAAAAAAAAACAAACCAGCGAGAGCAAGCATGGGTAACGCTTGCCGCTCCCCGGGCGAACAGTACCGTCCCGAACCTGGGCTCGATCCGTCTCCTCGCTGTTTCAGAGGGAGATCCTTTGCTTCCCACACACACACATACACACACTCGCGTAGCGCACGTACACGTCATTAGCGCGATGGTAGATCGCAGACGCAGCCCACCGGGCGAAATGGTACCGCCATCTTGCCGAGCCGTTGAAATTCTGTCGATCAGAAGAACGCACGTGCGCATCTAGCCACTGTTGAGACGAGAGGGAGGGGAGGGGGAAGGAGGGGAAAGAGAAAAGGGGGAAACGATTTTTATCAACATAACGCAATGTAACGCATAGTAACGCATGGTAACGTAACGCTACGTAACGCATTGTAACGTAACGTAACGTGTTGTAATATGGCAAAAAAAAAAGAAATTATGAGAAAAGGAGAAAAATCCTCGTGGAAAAGGGAGAAACAGTCCAGGAGAAATGATAAACCTTCTTGGCAAAGGACCATCATCGTAACGTTTAAAGTAACAAGGTCAGCGTAATCATCGACCACCGACCAAATACCCGTCGGCGCTCAACCGTGCCCCATGCTTGACCGTGGTAGTGCACCCGTTTGTTAAGTCACACCTGTTTTCTTTTAGTTTTTAACTGGTGCCGTGACCAGGATCGTAACGGTCCGCGTGTTGCGTACGCGCACCTAAACACACCGACACACACGTACACGCACGCGCAAACACACTACCGTTTGCTGCCGCGCGAGCCAGCTCGCAGCGGCCGCGCCCGAATGCAGCAGCGGCACGGACCGGATCGTAGAAAAGTGAGCGAAAAGAAAAAAAGAAACCGTTTAACCGTTTGATCGCTCGCTTCTGAGTCGCTGAGAGAACGCGCGCTGGGTTGGGGCGTTTGTTTTTTTTTTAATTTATATATATCTATCGTAGGTGTTAGGGCGCCCCCCCTGGCCCGCTCCAAAGTGTCCGCTCTCGTGAACGCGCAGCTAACGTCGACTCGTGATCTCGGTTGATCGCCGTTTTTTGGAGCGGGCGTTCGGCGAGCGCGTGCAAATTGTGGTTTCGTTTCGTACTGTTCTCTGTGGCTGTGGGGGTCTCGTAACATTATACGCTATTTAACTGCACACTGGAAGGTTGTTAGATCCATTGCGGAAAGGGGCGCCGCGACTGTGCGAGATTACCCGGCCTGCCCGGAGACCCACGGCCGGGCGGTCTCGCGGCGGTGCTTCCCGCCAGGGGGGGGGGGGGGACACACTATGCTCCGGCACTGCGGACCGGCTGGCGTCGGTCGAAATGTGGCGATCGTGGAACACGCGCACACACGCACACTCACAACACTAAGGGGGGCACGCACACATGGACACACTCACACGCACATAGCGACAGGCGCACTTACAGGCCAGGCCGGCAGGCCAGAGCACACCCCAGGCGCAGGACAGCGCCGCCGGAGGGATCGTCGCGGACATGGGCCGGCCGCGCCAGCACCGCACAGCCACTCGTGGAAGCGCCCCGTCTCTCGCCCGCAGGCGACAGACACGGATCTAGCCGCGAAAAGGAAGAGTAAGAAACTTAGTCTATGTAAGCTAAATGTACGCGCCCGCACACCAGCACCCACCGCGGAAAAGGGACGGCAGGGCCAGCGGAGGACGCTTCTCGTTGCCGGAGATTCGAGGGCGCGGCGTAACGCGTGCGAGTCGGCGCTATGGGACGCATGGCGGGGGGGTGCAGAAGGCACGTACACACGACACGGGACACGTCTGGACACTACCACGGGCGAGGCGACGGGAGCGTTTGGAACGCTCACAACCACTCGGTCACACACCACCACCACCACCACCACACAAGGATAGGACGGAACTACCCGGCGACGTCTTCCGCCCCGAGGGGCCACTCCCAACCGAAAGCCCCCAGCTTCTCCAGCCCCTCCCCGAGCGGGTGTGTCACTGAACCATGACGGCATGATGATTTGCAAGAGTAGTTGTTGCTGATGTTTTTGCTAATTTCTTACATACATGTAGATATTGATATTCGCATGAAGGATCACGCGCATACTTGCACACTCACACACACACACACACACACACAAAGCTCCACAAACTTGGCGCACACTCGGTTGTTGGGGTGGCGGCGTGGGAAGCTGGCAGTTGTGCTGCTGATGTTGCTGTTGCTGCCGGAACCATCCGGGCCAGACACAAGCTGCAACGTTTGGATAGAGAGAAAAAGAGAAAGAGAGAGAGAGAGAGAGAGAGAAAGAGAGGGAAAAAAGAAAAAAAAAAGGAAGAGCAAAGTACAGAAAAGATGTGTTTGAAGTTACTGGCGGCCGCCGTGTGACGGCATACCCGCGCAAGGATGGTGGTGATGGTCTCTCCAACGCCTCGACACACACGGCAGCACACACACACTCATTGCCACACGGATCGCGAAGGTTCTGACGATACGGGGCAGGAAAATCGAAAAGAAAGTGAATGTATGCCCGCGCGAACGCGATTGAGCGTTTCAAGGAGTACAACACTTATTATACACATGCACACACTTTCCTAGGGCCCGCTTCGTTAGAGGGGGGAGGGAGGGGGGAGACGACAGCACAGGATATTTGACAATTGGTGTGGGAGTGACTATGAAGAGAGAAAGAGACGCATTTGGTGGTTCACGTGACCCTTATATCATGCGCGGTGGAGCATGTGACCTTTGTGGGGGGTTTTGTTTTTTTGGAAACCATTATTCATTATTTGGAACCACAAAAGTACATCCGGGCCATTCTAGAGATAAGGCCCTCCTACACTTGGTAAAAGTTCCACGCAGGTGGATAAAGAAGATAAAAAAAAGGTCCTTTTCCGGCCACAGTTCGAGAGGGAATCTATCCCATCCGGCCTTGTAGAAGCCGACGCGTCTAGAGAACAGACTACGGAGCACTCGGAACTATAACGCGCAATAGCTGCATATAAACAGCTCGATTCCTTCTCGATTGTATCGATCATCGACACATCTAGTGGAGTAATCTTCATCCTTCATCTTACATCCTGTATCTTCCACTTACAGTCTCACTCCGCGCAACTCCTTCCTGCTTACGCATTCGTGCGCACGCTTGGTCTAGTTTCTGTTCCTTCTACACCGTCGTTTTCTCCTTCATTTCTTCGTACGTCTTTAAGTTGTTGGCGGATTCGAAATCGCGCTTCGCTCGGACTACTTTTCACACGCATGTAACGAACTCCCTGACGGTGTATAGCATCTGTGCTGTTCGCTGTTCCTGTCCGCAAACGTGTGATCTTCACAATAATCAACACTAATTGACCAAACGTGGGGCAAACGTGCGCACGCACTACGCATTATAATTAAGCGCCAGATACTAAAATCGAAACAAAATTGGTAACAGAGTGTAAGTTTACCATTCGGTGCGGTCTTTTTCGAGGGTTTTGTGCGCCCACTAATGGGACACGTTACCTGCGCTTCGTTCGTGCAGCAGTCACACAGGACACACCCTTGCGTCAAAACTGCGGGCGGTTTACTTTTCGAGCATTTCGTGCAAAACTAGTGTTTGCCTGTTTCCTCTCTCTCTCTTTCTCTCTCTCTCTCTCTTCCTGTTCCGCTTGGGACCGGGTCTGTTCGCACACGCACTCACACATTGCGTTTCGGAACCGTGATTTAGCCAGTTTTGGACAGCAAACTTTTCCTCTTTTCTTCTTTCTTTAAGAGTTAGTGGGGCGACTACACGATCGTTGCCTATCACCTCTCTCCTTAGCGAGCACATGCAACACACACACACGCATCAAGCCGTCTCGAGCGATCGAAAGGCCATACCTTGGGCGGTGCCCGCGAGCCAGAGAGAAAAATGATGGAAAAGGCGCCGCCAATACAACCAGCGTGTTGGTGGGTTGGTGAATAGTACACATCGAAATGTCAATGCTAGAGCGCCGCGTGCACTTGTTTTTGGTATAGGGTTAAAAATCAGTTTAAAAAAAACGAACAATTTTTTGCGAATAAATGAAAAACAAAACAAAAAACGAAAGCAAACGAAAAGATTTTACCAAACGCAATACACGGCAAATACACGACACACTACTGTCCAATTGTGTTGGGCAAAAAATTTCTTCAACAAAAAAGAATCGGTTTCGTTTGAAAATGGAATTTGTAGTTTTATTCGAGTCCTTTTTTTTTTTTCTTTAGTAATTGGTTTGTTTCAGTTCTGCCCCTTCGGTTGAGATCCTCCCACCGCCCGGTAGAGTAATTGGTTCTGGTTTGCACCACCCCCATGGCCCGGGTGTGTTGGGGCACGGGGGTGTTTTCCGTGACGGATATGAACGGGAGGATACGGGGCACCATCAAACAGTTTGCACAAACAAGTTAAAGCAGAAAATGTTTAACACACAAAAACGGCTGCTTTTTTAAATAATCTTTTCCTCTTTTCTTGATTCTGTCCTTCTTTTTTACAACAACTCAACTAGGCTCAGCATTGCCCAAAATCTCCACGACCCCGGGAGAGGGGGGGTGCGGAGATCCTGCAAAGCGATTGCAATTTATTCTTTGCCGTCGATAAACAATGTGTCCGTAGGGGGTGTTTTCGTACATAAAAAACGATCGTTTTGAGCTTAAGCTCCCAGAATGTTTGATTCTCGCACACGTCAGAGATAATGCATCTGTCACCAGTTGAATCGTAATGGCGTTCTTTTATCCTTATTTTCACTGAATCTTTGGTAAGTACGTTTTCTTAAAATAAAATAAAAACTCAATCCGCTTTTTTTTTCGTTTGCCCGCCCGCATTCCCACAGGTCCTGTCCTTGTTTGTTTGATTGTGTTTTGATTCCACTGTGTTCACTTCACGTTTTTGCTTCAGTTTGGTACGAGAGCTTCAGAATTGCTTATTTTTGTGTTCACATATCTTGCCTCGCGGTTTTGGTAGAGTTCGTATAGATAGTTCAACATTCGATCTATACCTCCAACCGTCCTGCTTTACTCAATGCCTGCTAACACAGTACAACAAAGCATTTTTCTAGTCGTCTCGGCAACCTTCAATGTAGTCTTTTTTTGTTTTTGTTTTGCCATGGGAATAAATTCCTCTTCAAGTTTGAAAGCATTTCTAGAGGTAGACTGGTTTTTCTAGGTCACCCTGAGGCGGCACCTAATCGCGGAAAAGGTTACTAATTGCTTCATCATCGTAATCACTTTGCAATCAATGTTTTCTGTTATAGTGCACGATTCTTCAAAGAATTTGCAGCAACGAGATGCGTATGCTTAGGCATTGCACTATCAATCTTGCACGTGTCCATGTCTAGATTACAGTATAGGATCGTGTTTTTGTTTATAGCCTTCGGAGACTTTGGGAACATCTACATGATGGCAACTCTATCTTATGGTTTGGTTTTGTGTGAGTAGATATACATAAAATAATAATACGCATCTTCCTCTCGCATGTTTGATTTTGATTATGTCAGGAAAGAATAGTCATGTATCGATAAGATAATACAAAAGCCGACAATCGAAACATCTCTATCCATCTCTAAAGTGCTTCGGTTGAAATTATTGCAACGTAAACAACAGTACAAGGTTCGCAAGATATTCGATATGGGTCGTAACAATCAGTTCAAAGTTGTGATAAGCCGTGGTACGCCTTTCAAGAATGAATTGGAGTAATGTTCAACTTCCTCGCTTTCGCTATACTTTCTAGATCGTAGCAATGATACTGTCAACCATTTCAAAGATAATGCCCAGAAATGCCGCATTCAAATCATTTCCAACCCATTCCGGTGACACTAGTGGCGCGCTTATGTCTTAAAACGCATTCGCACAAAAATGACGTCACCATTCGCGTTCGAACACTCTCGTCAAAACGGTTCGAAACGTACTCCGCGCCGTCTGGAATCAAAGCCATCGTTGGATTTTGCTCTCTTCTCGCTTTGCCACCAGCTGGCACACGGTCCGTGTCCAGGGGTTCTTCGCGCTTGCCGAGCAAAACCGTCGCCGCTGGAACCCTGGAGCCTCCGCCTCCGCCTCCGCCGCCGCCGCCGCCGCCGCCGTCACCACCACAGGAACCCGCCATCCCGTCGCTCTGGAACCGAAAACCCTAACCGATGAGCCCATCTTCTCGCGACTTTCTGCATCCTCTTCACGCTTGCCTGGGCTTTCGAGAACAAATACTGCCTTTCTGCCGCCTCCATATCAACAGCATCCAGATGCACATGGAAACAAGACCGAAGTGCATCGCAAGGCTCTGCGCAATCGACCGTACAAACTCGGGAACAAAGCATCATCTGTGTGCGGCCGTGGTGGGTTGAAGGGTACCACATGGACATCAAAGATGCTGATGTGACTTCTCCTTCCAACGAGGACGACCAAAGTGTGGCAAGCGTACCAGCAGCTTTGAACTCGTTATGATCCGATCTCCATTCTGTGAGCCCTTGGGCGGGAACATCCGATCACTTGCGAGATCTTCCAAGGAGGAAAAAAGCCCACACGCATACGCACACACACGGTCCTGTTGTCTAGCACGAAACGATCGAGCTAGGACAACTACTTTTGAGCACACGGGTTGATTGAACTTGAAGCGCCTTGCAACAAAACAAAACTACACCATCTGCATAGCAGCGGACGGTCACTAGTCAGGTTGAGAAGCCGACGTCAATCTTGTATCCAATTGATTCTTGATTGCTGGATGATATTTGGCAGCACAATGTTTCGAACTTCTTGGTGAACGATATCGCCTGTCCTATAAATGTATGATCAAGTATCCACTTACGCAGATGCAGAAACACCTAAGCGCGCGTGGAACCGTGTTCTGAAGTTGTTGTAGAAGATCTCCCTCACGTACGTGAATCTCAGAGGAATGTGGAACCCATTCTGTACACCTGAGTGTATTATTAGCCTCTCTCCAGTACTCTTGCGTGTTTCCAGCAGCTAGTAACTGATTTGCTCTTCCAGAGCTTCCGATCTTCAAGGTGTATGTTTGCACGAAACTTGTGAGAAGCATATGCTGATAAGGTTTGGAACTTCGATGAGCAGAAATGAAAGCCTCGGAGAGTTTAGAAAACGTAACGTCGTGTGGCATCAGAGCTGCCCCAATCTGTAGGCCGCATTCGCAGAATTCTTCCTACAGGTTTGGAGCACTCGCATGTACTGCAGACACGATTGTGCAGGTAACCAACTTGGTCGTCTATATGTGTGATGTCATATCAGGGGTAGAGAATACATTCCAGTCGAATATCAGGGGCAATGTGTGCATCGCAGTACATCTTCGGTGTCGTAACATCGCAACAAACTAGGATCATCAACATCATCAGGGAAGCGTTTGAAGATGGTGCAACATTTTGCAACGCTTGGAAATGTGGTTGCTAGAATGTGTATCGTAGCTGAAGCTAGCTTGTATCTCTGCAATTGTGTTCGTCTAGTGTGCTGGGGTACACATCAACCAAACGCTGGTGTCGTGTTGACACAAGCGAAACAGGAAACATTCGCATGTGTCAGAAAGCACTTCTTTGTAGATGATCCATCTTTACATTAAAGCTTTATCCAATTAGTTCCTTAAATCTTGATATGTCACTGGTTAAATCTCTTCCATCCGACGCTGGATCTAATGTTCAATTTCTTTGCGCTCCGTACGCTCTACGCCATAGCCATAGGATAGTGCTCAGAAATATCCCATTCAAATCATTGGCGACCATTCGGTGACATTGGACCGCGCACTTGCATCAAAAGGGCAGTCACGCAAAAATGACGTCACCTTTCAAGAGATTCTGCCGTAGTCTGCCATCTTCTAGAATAAAAGCCGTCGTTGGATTTTGCTCTCTTCTCGCTGGCCACCTGCTGGCACACTGTCCGTGTCCAGGGGCTCTTCGCGCTTGCCGAGCAAAACCGTCTCCTCCGGAACCCGGAAGCCGCCGCCGCAACCACCACCACAGGAACCCGCCATCCCGCCGCTCCGGAACCGAAAACCCTAACCGATGATGGGCCCATCTTCTCGCGACTGTCTGCTTCCTCTTCACGCTTGCCTGGGCTTTCGAGAGAAACTTTTTGCGAAACGCTGGTCCAAGCTACAGTCAGAGCCAACGTGAGGGGAACTAGCGCCCAAGTGCGCATCCACAGGTCTCTGGATGGACCGCGCAAACTCCTATGGCACACATGCCATGGCACATCGACGAGACATCTCCTTCGGTGAAACATAGCAACATTCTAAACGTTGCCAGGAGGGATGAAGTAGACACAAAAGCTGGGCGCTCGTCGAGTTAGGTCTCCACCAGCTTCTTCCAACTGGAACAGCGTGAAGACGTTCTTCTATACACGTCGTAGCTTCTATTGCATGTCTGATGCCCGTCTTCCGAGGAGACAAAAAAAAATGAGTGAAGAGAAAAATTGGCCAGACAGCAAGCTGCAACGAAGCGATGGGCAGGTTGCACCATCGCTGACGTCTCCAAAACCCGCCATCACGCAGCGACCACACGCCTTAGAAGAATGCAGTAGACACACTCGCGCGGTTGTAGACCAACTCCATTCTCCGCCATCAGATACTTTAATCCACAGCCACTTATTGCCAACCAGTGGCCCAGTTGGGGTAGTAGTGCAGCTGGATGAAACTGACCAATCGTCTGGACGCAATGGTACGAAGACGATAGGCATCTTTGAAAACGGTCGCTAGTAACTTGCAAAACTGGAAACAGCTTCCATATCATTCCCGTGCGCAGGTACGCCTAAGCGCGAGCCAGGAGATGTCTTCGGCGCGTTGCACAATTCTATGATGAGGAGATACAATTTTATGATGAGGGGCCCGGGTATTGGATGTCATAATGAACCGATTGGAATGAGCTGGAGCAATCCCTTTTCCTACAGACGTAGCAATTCCAGTACAGTGTGAGCCCAATTCGTTCCCCATCCTTCGCAACTGCGCGTATTCTGAAGTGTGAAGGCAGTGGTAGTCCAGGCAATGGAGGAGCGCAACCTGAGAATAGGGAGGTGATAAGCAAATCTACACCACACTACCAGTTGCACCTGCTCGCTGTCTTTGGTCGGGATCAAGTCGTCTTCACAGCGGGTCGCCACCGCTTTTTAGCCGAACGGACGTCCCTTGAGGTTTCGCCGAGCTCTCTCTCTCTCTCGCTCTCTCTTACATGTCTCTTACACATGTGATTGTGCGTCCTTATAATTCTACGATTGTATCCCATCTCAATACGACGCTGCATCCTAAAAAAAGGGGGCGAAGCTAAACAGCTCGGTGTGCATTAAGCGAGTCAGCACGACTCGAAATGGTTTCGCAAATCTACTCTTCTGGCCGTTTACTAAAACGCCATGAGGCATCACTCGGTGAGATGTGAGAAACGTAAGTGAAGGAAAAAGTGTTACGTATTTTTGTATGCGCTCTATTGCTGCACCACATGGCAGGTTTTGCTAAGAGGAAAAACAAAAAAATGTCGTTGAAATTAAGTACGATTACAAAAGATACCTTTCTTCTTCGGAAGACTGCTCTGGCACGCCGGCTAGCCGGAAGCTTCTCCATCATTGGGACACGGTATGACGGGCCTGTTCCCCACTGTTTTTCCTCCCCACCGAGGTGAGGTGTAATACGACATCTTTTTTTTCCTGTCACAAAACAAGTAACTCACTTCTCACCGAGGATTGGCCCAACACTCAAACCCATTTACATTTGATACTTAGTGTAGAAAGGTGGAAATTGGTCCCAAAGCCACGAATGTCACACGTGGGCAGCGCGTGGGCTAAATATTCGTCAGATCTGGGTGCACAAAAGGGGTTGCCCGTTGCCGTGAAAGCGCAGCTGCTGGCCCTTAAGTGTATACAGTGGTAGTGCCGGCGGTTCTCATAATGGTCGAAAGACGGATGGGGGCAGTCGAGAGGAGGTACGGCTGTCAAAGAAAGCTAAAATTTGCCCGATTTTGCCACGAAAATACTTTCCATATGATAGAGAGAGAAAAAAAAAACAAAAGTACACCCATTTTATACCCGCCTGGAAGCTTGGGTAGAAGATGTGGCCTTCCTTGAAAGATTTTCCATCAGTGCCATTCGCTTTCCTCGTATGTCTCTCTCACTCTCTGTTTTTTTTTTTCGTTCGCCTCCTTTGCTTTTGCTCGAAGCAGGAATGCAAAACGCCGCCGCCAGAACCGTCAAATAGAAAAGTGATCTCCAGTACCGTAGGCTTCTTTCGCCCTTTAGTGAAGGATGTACATCAATTGGCCACACTCTATAGTAATGCAAGTCAGGTCCCATAAAAAATTCTGGCAAGGAAAAGCAGAGTTAGGATAGGAGAAAGATGCGTAGCTGTCTCGACCGGTGCTGAAAGTAGAAGAGAAAATGCAACGAAATTACATACAACATACAGAAGACAGGGTTGGAATGGGAAAATCGAATCTAGATAATCTAACAATGATATCGAACAAAAGATAACAGTCAGTAGAGAAGGTCAAAGCTTACAATCGAGGACAAAAAGAAGGTATATAATGTATGGTAGGGTCTCTTTTGGTTGCTAGTTATTGACAAAGAGGAGCGATTATAAACCTTCCTCATAAAACCTGTATGAAAAGAAAGAATAAAGCTAATTGATCGAAATATAACATTGCTCTCACTTCCGATGAACACTACCTATGAGTCATCGAATCATGGGTGAGTAACAAACATTTTTTTGTTACGGCGCAAACAAATAAATTTGATTATAAGATGGAGATCCGGTGACTCATACGAGCTACACACACTCAACACTAGAAATTACACGCAAATATGTATAAATCATGTATAATTCCGTTCAAGCCATAACAGCTACCCGTCTCTATCCGATATGATTTCAAATACTTATAGTATGAGCTAAGTTTTCAAAAATGTTTTTGTTGCTGCAGAGAAACCTAACCAACTAAAAAAAGGAAAACCTTACGGCTTTGCTTTGCTGAAGCATCAGCAAAACTGCTTGTGGTATGGCGAAGAAATGAAGTAGCAACCGGAGCAAAGCAATGCGACATACGTCTAAGCGCAGAGCAGACGTGACACGCCAGTCGTGACTCTGGAAATCGATGGAAAATTGGTTGCTCCCTTGCAGAGTTTATTTTCCCCTTCATTTTCCTTTTGCCTCGTTTCAAAGCAGTTTGCTATTCCGCAGTCTGGAACGCATGAGCTCTAAAAATAAAACCGCCCACTTTCACTTTATGCGCCACGATCGCTCCTACTCTAGGGGTAGAGGACCGTCACCACCAGTACCACGGAAGCAGTGGCAAGGCAAGCCACTCGGCAAGATGGCAGAAACTGTCGATCAGTAAGTCGGCACCCTGGTGGGAGGGAACGGTAAGGTTTCCAATCGCTTCGGGGAAAGGGAGACGAGGTTATTGGCCGTTCCAATACCTATGCAGTTAGTGGTGGGAGGTCTTTCGTGGTGTGTTTACCACACAAAACAGATAATTTTGTTTGAACAATTGCAAAACACTCCCATTGCTTCGAGGCTTAGGGGCATTACATTGCCTGAATGGGTAATAAGTTCCCTAGCTATATTGCTTGAAGTAGCCTGCATTCCTGGTTTTCGTATGCCATGTATATCTCTACTCCAGATTATAATTGGGACCTTGTCATCGCACGATCACTCCCGCAGATGTCATCTCAGACATTGAAATTTGAAATTGGAACAGCTCATCGCTTGAAGGCGGTGGTGAGCGACCAGCTAATATTTCAGCTCACTCCCTTTTCCCCCTCTTCGTTTCCTTCATTTCTCCACCATAATGAGCACATCAGGAGGTGAGAGGGAGGGGGGGGGGGGGGTGTGGATTTGATCATCACCAGTACACGTCGTATCGTGTCTTTGCCTTAGTAGGCGAATAGCAGTGAGGGTACCCGTACCCAAAAGCAAGCTGTGCAATGACGCAATACGGTAGAAGAATAGCGCTGCACACACGACGCGGTCACAATGGCGCCGTACGAACCAACAGGTATCGGTCGTCGCCATTAGACGCCCGTCGACTGTTCTCGCAAACGGCGTAGCAACCATTTTGTGACGTGTTGCGTCGCAGCTTCATGGTCATTTGTCTTTTCATTGTTTTTTTTCTTCTCTCCAGCGACGCGTCATACACGTCTGCATCTGCTGAATGTTCGACCCCGACGAATGGAAAAACGGATTGTACCGTAAGCGGTGCTGGTAAGGGGGAGCAGCGAACGTGACAGCGCAACACGAAAACCGTTGGAGAAAAACCTCAATCCTTCTAGACGTTACGATCTACCAGGCGGTTGGAGTCGCGGAAGCCAAACAGCGTTGGTCTGTGTCTATTTTTCTGAAAAGGCTATTTTTAGTTATCCCCAAACCTTAACGATAAGCAACATGCGGTTGGTAGCGAGATAGACGATTAAAACAACAACGGCGGTTTGATCAAGACAACGGATTCATCATCGCATAGCCTCTCTCTCTTTCTCACTTGTTCTCACTCTTTTTCGATATCTCTTTCCTACCAACATCTGTAAAGCAATCCCGTGCCCAGTCGCCCGACTCGTTTTCTGGGCCGTTTTGCCCTTTCCATCATGGCGACAGAAGTCAATTGTTTCCTGCATTTTGAGCGTCAGGCAGTCAAGTCAGGCCACAATCAGGCCACGACGAGGCTTTGGGCTGACCTTATTCCCTCACCCCTACCTATAGCCTCTTTCTAATACGCTGCACGACAGCCTACAAGCCTACAGTTTTGCGACGCCATTTCCTATTGCGTCTTTGTTTTAGTTTTCTAACCTCAACCGCGCGTCTGTTGCCTTTGTAACTAGGTTTTTTTTTTGCCTTTGCTATCCCTTTCCTTTATAAAATGCAATGATTTTAAGCTAAATACATTTCCATTATATCACAATGCCTACTACATACACACACACAAACGCACACTCATATAGAAACGCCAACGCACCTGGTTTTCCGTGCATCGTGAAGCTGCTACTTTCACAATGAAAAAGGAAACAAAATCTCGTTCATTCTGCATTCACACAAACGCACACACAAGCACTATTGCTCGACTAGCTTGCTGTCTCGCTTTCAAATACAACGACACGTCACGTACGCCACGGCGCTCAGCAGACAGAGGAAGCACAAGGCACAAAAAAAAACAGCACCAGTCTCGGCCGACGGCTCGCACCTTTCTGAACGTAACGGTCGTCGCTTTCGACGAACTAACCCCTTGCGCCAGCGACGACGATACACGCTACGGGTATGTGTGTGCGTACGAGCGAGCGAGCGCGTGTGTATGCGTTGGTAGGGTGCATGCGGATGCACTGCAACGGTCAAATGAATGTAAATGTATGGTGGTGATTGGGGAAACGGGAATAGTAGATGGTAATGCAACAGAAAAAAAAACGGTTGCTCGAGGTTGGAGGTAATGGTACAAAAAAAAAAGAGACCTTTGATTTTGCTCACAGCGCTTACACCACTACAGCGAGCGTGTGAGAATGGATGGATGGATGGCTATTTTCCCATACAGAGCAAACGCTTCGCTTCGCACGTTTTTACACGGATACTGTGTGAGGAGCAAACGGGCATTACATTTGCAGTGCAATCAATAAAAACTGCTTAAATTGTACATTTAATCATACATTTTTAAAAGAGCTCAACTTGCTCATTCCCCCGTGCTAGGTTCATTTTTTCGCTCAACACATTTTCGGTGTGACACATTTAAAAAAAAAACGGGTTGATTGCAACACAAACGAAGCGCAGCAAGGCCATGTGGAAACGGAGCTGGGATTGGTGTTGGTTTATCATCAGCTGGCCTTCAACGGCCGTACAGACGCACACCACAAAGCGAAATACCAGAGCAACTCTACCACCAACAAACGCACACACACACACACACTGAGCAAACGTTTCGAAACATGTCTCGACAAGGTAGCAGCTCTATGTGTGTGCTTTTTGTGTTTTTTTTTCTAAATATATTAAATTGATTTCCTCGTACGTCTCACAGGACCGAGTACCTTATTATTCGTCTCCGTGCGAGATTGCTGAAGTCGATATTTAATTGCTGCGCACGTCGCACATCCTTTTTTTTTGAGCGATGGACATTATGTATTGCGTCTTTGTCCACTGTGATTTACAACGTCACACAGTGGCCAGAGTTGGGGGTCTGGGAAACGAAACGCCACGGGGGTTAACTGGGTGGTTTGATTGAAGCAGGAAGTCATCGACGATCGAATTTTGGGCAACAATTTGGCATAATTAAAACGTGTACGTGTGTGTGTGTGTGTGTACCTTTTCAATGAAATGGGTCTTTCTAGAGACCTTTTGTTTGGCAAAGGAACTAATATTTGTATATAAATGTATACCCATACACGTACCTGCTTTTCCGTGCATCTTCGTAGTTAGACACTTTCACCTCAACACCTCAACTCACTCACACTCACTCACAAACACACACACACACTCATACAGATACAACAAGTAATGGCGTGTTGGAGCGATGGCAAAGCAGCACCAGTCTCGGTCGACGGCTGGCACCTTTCTGACGCTGAACTCCGTTCGATGGGCCGTCTTCTAGCAGAGTCTAGCTCCCCCCATCCCGGCCCCACCGTTATTCAGTGCGCGGGCGCAGCGTCTGTGTGTATGTGCACGCACTAACAATAGTGCATACTGCCCCGATGTGCATGTGTGTGCGTGTGCCACACGGCGGGAGGCCAAACGTGGCAAGCCGAAAATGCATCGGTCGCGATCGGTTTCCCGTGCAACCGAAGCAACCCTGGGGCTTGGCAGGGGTTTTCTATTCCAGCTTCTATTCGGGGGGGGGAGTGAGAGAGGTAGAGGAAGACTTCGATAACATGTTTTACTTATTTTGTATGTTGATATTATTATTTTTTGAAAAATATGTTTTATTCAACTTCTGGGGGGGGGGGGGGGGGGGGGGGGTAGAGGAAGACTTCGATAACATGTTTTACTTATTTTGTGTGTTGATATTATTTTTTTTTGAAAAATATTTTTCGTTCAACTTCCATGCATTCCGTCGTCTGCGCACGTACCATCATTCTGGCGGCTGTTCGCTTTGTTTAGGACAAAGATGTTTATTTTATCCATTTTCCGCCATGGCACATCATCTAGAAGGTGGCACTACAACACCACTTTGGTGGGGTCAAGTTTGCCAACGGTCTTGGACGGTAAAGATCAAGTGGAATGGGTTCTGTCCAGTCCAGGTTCACGTGCGTTGCTGAAAAGTTGTGTTTACGCTTGAGACTGTTTTGAGACCACACAATTGGCAGGCTTTGCAATGCGGAATGGCGGTGTCTTCCTATTTTGGTTCCAAGAAATGGAGTTGTCAGCGATCACGTACTGGGCTCGTACGCGCGGCGGCAACTGCCAAGCTCAGTTGGCAGACTAGCCAGGGCAAAACCTTAACTGATGGTGACTTCCAACAAATTCTGCTCCACGTACGCATCAATGCTTTGAAGTCGTGCAACATTTGTCTTTTTTTCTATAGCTGATTAAGAGTTAAAATCACAGCGTGCAAGGCGAGTTGTTGATTATCTATTACCCCTTCCAATGCTTGAAGAAGATACTTCCCAATGCTTGAAGAGGATACTTCCAATTCTTACGGCAACTCAGATCTTGACGCTGTTACCTTTTCATGATTTTCCATTGACGTATTCCTGCTTATTCTCATCCACAAAATTGGAAAAGGTCCCTATCAAATGCTCTCTGCAAGCTGAAGTTGAAAAATAGGAACTACTGAATACTACGGCACATTGCTAATGTGTACCTGATCCAGTTCAGGAATCGCTCCAACTCAACGTCCAAATTCACACAATAGATAACATGCTCTCTTGTACTAGGTATCACCATAGCAGAAACTGTATCTTTCTGAGTAGCCTTAGGTCATTCATGTACGTACAGAACAATCATAACGTCTGTAAACTAATAATAAACGACCTTCACTAATAATATGGTCGTTTTCCAGTTATTGGCACAATTTTTGAACAATTGTTTGAAGAAAGATCAGAAATTGCATCTGGCTAGGATTTAGATGTTCATACACTTATGGATTTAAGTTCTTTTTTTTTTAGCGAGTTTTCGTTGCACATGCTCCATCCATAGACATTAAGAAGTAAAACATGACATTTACGAGTAAAAGAAAAGAATATAAAAAGCTTTTGTTACAGCGTTGTCCCATCGACTCACGAGTTCCTTGGCCATCTTCTTGAAAAGTTTGCACACTCCTGCTGGAAAGAGCTCGTAAAATCCAAAGCGCACATCAAGAGCGCTCAAAGTTCGTCGTTGATGCGCACTATCCTGGTTGGGATGCATTTTTATTACCTACTGCTGGTTTCTATTGATTGCAAGGGTAGTTTTCTCTTATCCCTTGATCCTTTGCACTGTTCGGAGTACTGGTATGGGTATTTGTGTGTGTTTGTGTGTGTTTTAGAGTCCTACCCATCCCATTTTGATGTGATCCCGGTTCTAATGGAAATCACTTTTCATCTACTCTTTTACTGTCCTGTTCTGGTTAGTTTATGACCAAATACGAGTGATTGCCCTGACCTTGGACTGAGAAACCGGCATTGTTGGTAGCATCATTTTTTAGCTGTTCAGATTAATGTCCATGATTAGAGTCCTGGGCAGTGATGAGACGTTTAGGGTTGGAGTCAACCAACATCTAGGAAGAAAACTAAACCTTAGTATTATAAATGTTTGAAATTTTAGAGCAAACGCTGAGTGAGTTTTTTTTGTCAAATGTTTAGACTCGAATGCTATTAATAACAAATGATTTTCTGTGATTAACGACTAAATAACGATGGAGCAGGAGATCAACATTGCATACAGAAATTACTCTCCAATAACGCTTTAAATTTCCACAAACAAACATTCAAAGAATATTTTCAAATGTCAGATAAAAATGCCATGAATAAGTTGATTTACGAACATGACTATATTTATGAAACCTCGTTAATGCATAACTGCACGAATAAAAGCGATTCGTTCTATCAGTTACGCTATGAAGTTAGGTAAGTAAAACAACCTTCACACCCAAACAACTCTACGGTACAACGTTATCAGCTTCATAAAGTAATACAAACGCTAATAAACGCTCTTATCAACGTCTCTCGTGTTCATTTCAGTTCATAATCAGTACTACAATATAAATTTCGATTTGTTTCGATCATACGTGTAACGCATACATAGAAGAAAAAAAAAAACACAGCTACACAATCCTCCAGCTGCCTCTTTGGTACCGTCGCTTCCAGAGTTGCGCAGCTTCTAGGACATGGCGTAGTTCATCAAGAATTTCTGCAAAATAAAACCAAACCCATTTAGTTGAAAAAATGAGCACCACTTTTTGGAAAGATATTTGAACCCAGAATCAATACCTTGACCGGTGGCAACGCGTTGGTTAGCGTTAGCCCGATGCTGCGCAGGGCGACGGTCGGCACGAAGTCGGTGGTGTAAAGCCGCTGCAGGCTGTGCGTGGTGAGCAGGACGGGCACGTTGTGCTTCAGCCGCTGCTGCTCGTACTTGAGCAGCTCGCTGACGTTGCTGATGCCGAGCCCGGCATAGTTAGCGTCGGCCAGCACGTCCACCAGCGTCTGCACGTCGCCGAAGCCCAGATTAACGCCCTGCCCGGCCAGTGGATGGACCCGGTGCGCTGCGTCACTACAAATGAGAAGGGTAAAACGGTCGTCAGTTACTCGTTGTCGCTCCGGTGCGACGCATTCGCTGCAGTTACCCAATCAGACAGACGCCCTGCCCAACGTAGGTGCTCGTGTGGCCGAGTCCGAGCGGGAAGGCGGCCCGCGAACTGGCCACTTCCGCCTCGACAACTGGTGCCGCCTCCAGGCGCTGTCCGGTCGTTTGTTTGATCAGCGAGTGGACACCCTTCATCACATCGTCGACCAGCGTGTTCCGTGGCATCGGTTTGTGCTGTACGGAAGAGGAGAGAGGAGTGTGTGTGAAAACGCGTTGACAGATCTGTGCCGGGTGCGACAGGACTTACGAAGGCGGCATTGACGGCCGCAATGAAGGAGTCGCCGTCCAGCTGAAGCAGTCGCTTCGCCTCCGCCACACCGGTGGACCACACGAGCGAGCTGGTGTCGTCGCTGAGGGGCAGTAGAGCGATCGGGCCGGTCGGCAGGAAGCGCTGCCAGGCGGTCACGTTGTCGCTTGGCGCGTTGGCCAGTCGAAGCGTTGCCACCACACCCATCTGGTTGTAGGCGAGGGCAAAGTTTTGGACGCCCATCTGCCGGCGCACCAGGGAGTTGTAACCGTCAGCACCGACCTGAAATATACGGAGAGAGAGAGAGAGAGAGATTGATAGAGTGAGTAAGAGACAGATGTGACAGAGAACGAGACCATTACTCATCTCGACGGTGTCATCGACGGTGGACAGAGGAATGGAACGTGTCTTAATTATAACAGCTTGACAAATGTGATGTTTCTTGCCGCTTGCCCCAGCTAGCACACTGCCTTCCCCCACAGACAAGATCTCCCAAAGCCAGGGAGGTGTACCGGATGTACGCTTGTTGTCTCTCGCGCGCGCGGCACTCTGCAGCGACGAAACCAATCAACACAGGCTCGTTAGAATCCGCTGGGTGTCGCTAAGTTCCCGGGATTCGCGGCGAATCACTCATCCTCGCGAGGCGAGGCGAAGAAATGACGAGTGCTAATTAGCAACACTGCCTAACACATACACACACACATCTCGCTCTTCATCCGCCATTCCTCCCATTTGGTGTTTTGGAGTACGTTCCCCACGAGGCAGAAGAATACGCTCCACGCTCAAATGTTGCGCCCCATTCGTAACCTTTCTATCGCTCACTCTCTAAGCAAGTGGAGGATCATATCCTTCCTCTAGGCCGCAAACGGCCTTTCGTACCACGCTCCCCCTCTGTGCCTTAATGGCGGGCGACGAGTTTCCATCTCAATTTCACCATTCCGCCATGTTCTTCGGCGATGGTGTCAGAGATTTTCCGTTTCGAATTGGATTTTCCCTCTCAGTGTGTTCCACCACGATTTCGGAGGTGAGGGGAGGGGGTTGCTCTTGCTTGCTCTTTCCCACTCTAATTGGACAAGGGTACACACTCCATTTGGTGCTTATTTTCCGACCCATCACTTCCCCCCTCAAACCACTCTAGGGGTTGTTCGTGAGGGTGGACGCAACAACACAAAAAAAGAACATGCCGCCTGTGCACAAACACACACACACACACACACGCCTGTCCCTGGCATGCTTGTTCGCACCTTGCTGAGATTCGCGCCGAAGAAATGAGATGTGTGTTTTGCGCAGTCAGCCGGCGCCCGCCCTCCCCTTTATCCCGCGATCGAATGCAACACGCAGTTTTCCGCCCATCCGGTTCGCGCGGCTGTGATCTTACGTTTGCTGCTCTCTTTCAGTCTCTCTCTCTTTATCTCTCTGCATCTCTCGCACCGTGCTGTTCTCCGTGGTTCGTACAACATGGATTTTTCTCACCATTTCAATCCCACCGGGGCTTAGAAAACCGGCGCGGGGAAAACGCTCGATCGTCGCTGTTCTCGGAAGGTGGAGAAACCCGGAGACGCCAGGGGGGAGGGGGCGAAGGAAAGCGCCGGCAATGCTGGGTAGAAGGGAAGGTAGGATCGGCGGTCGTCCTTGGGTGTCGGTTGGGTTTCACCGGCGTCCAAGTTGACGTTCAGTCGGCGCGTGGTGTTCCAACGGTTCAGAAGAGAGGCATCAGCTTTCCAATCTTTTTGTTGTAGTTTGTGTTGTTATTGTTTTTGTTGTTGTTGTTGTTGTTGCAATTGTATTAACAGTGCACCTGGAGCGGCTACACAGGCAACATCGTGTCGTGCATATATAGGTTAACCGTGTGGCAGCCGCTTTGTGAACCGCTGTGCGCCGGGTTAATCAGCCAGATCAATCCCGCGCAGCTAACAGACACAACACTTTGCGACGTTGACAGCGTGTACATCAGGTGAGGCTTCAACATAAGCTTCAAACATTTCTGGCACGGGTTCGCTTCAATCAACCTCAGTTTTGTTTTTTGTGGAGCTCCAGGAAATATCTTCCCGCTACCCGAAAGAGCGCAAATCCCGACGACGCACGTCATCAAACGCTCAAACAATTCAAACCAGCAAAAACCTGCCACTGACATCTGCCACGACAAGTGACAAGGTCCCAATGAATTCCAGAACAGTGCGCCATCAAACGCTTGAGAGATGATGGTAAAAGATATTCAAAAATTGGGAAAAAAAAGCCGCACACTTGCAATCGTGATTCACACAACGTTCCGACGGGGTAGATTGAGGATCTCTTTCCAGACACTCGCTCCAGAAAAAAAAGAGGTTTACACATTTCTTCTCTTAAAACAACCGTTTTGCAACAACCATCACGAACGAACGGTATCGGTTACAAGATTTATGAATACCGCGGGACCATTATCGGACACCATAAATATTGCTAATTAAAATTGCATCAGAATTCAGCACCTCGCGCCCATACGCCCGGTAGCACACGTCCCTGCGAACGGAGGGGCGCGGCACACGCACTCAAAACCTCATTTAGCCGGATGCCGAAAAGCTGAATATTTTGTTTACAAATTCCAACCACCGCAGCCAGTAGATCTTGTCTTCCCCCCCGCTCGGGTTCTTGCCTGGTGGGTTGCCGTGTAGGGCAAGTGTGCCGCCTGGTAGAATACGCCACTCAAGAGAGTAGTGATTTTTTTTTCTTATGTGGATTTTTGTGTGTTTTTTTGTTGTTGTTGTTCGACGTACTTGGGCGTATCCGATGGGGAAGCATTGATTAGATCCAGACGGTAATGAGATCGTCAGCAAGACATCAGTTGGCGTTGGATGATGTTGTTGTTCGTTTTCTTGCAAATTAAACCCATTTTAGATTGAGTAGGTATCTGCTCTCGTTGCCCGTGTCCCATCCCCGGGTCCATCATCCAGGTCGCTCGAGTACCTTGGCAGTGGATCCAAGATTATGGCCAAACTCCAAGTGTCGGCGAACCTGCGGTGAAATTGGCTAGGAGCGTGTGATACACTAAACAAATCATTCGTTGCCTGCTTAAATAACGCTCTACCCACGCTAATCTCGGCTCCCTTGTGGGGCCGTGTTGAATGGATATAGTTCGCCCCCCCCGGTCTCCGGTCGCAACGATCTTGCCGCTCTCCCTCCCCCGGCAAGAAGGGGAGGAGTGACCATATATTGTGTTTCAAGGAACCTAACACACTGTTACACGCGGGATCAACATGCAGCCACTGCCAGCGCGGGGTCCCATTAGATCGATTTTTTGTGCGTTTCGGCTGCATTGCAGCGTGGCTGTGTGCTGCGCTTTTTTTGTTGTTCTAGTGGGCCAGTGGTCAAAGTGTGGGGATAGGCCCACTCCAAAATCCGCATCCACCGCCAGACCATGTAAGGGGGGCGGGAGTGCTGCGTCGTTGATGTTTGGTGGCAGCGTTTACATAAACATTCGCGCGCGAAACAATTCCTCTCGCCCCCGAGAGGGAAGTGGTCCCAGGCCACTGAAACGGTCCCAAAGCAAGGGACCAGCGGGGCCCATGGATTTCCACCGAAGCGTTGTGCCGGTTGCGCCGGCGAATGCGTGCAAGCTGACGCGTGGCCTGACGATCAGCTCCTGCGCCAGTCCGGTTGCAGGGTTTTCCCACAGCTTTGGAATAAAAAATATTTTGCATGAATACTGTTAAACAATTGATTAAGTGGCTAAAGTAAATAACAGACCACACCCTTGATGCAAAATCTCACCGAAATGGAGCCCCGCATAACGAGTTTTATTCGTTGCAGTACGAAAAACTCGTTCTACGGGGGAGACTTTTCCCTATAAAGTATGAAAAGTGAAATAATTGGTAAATTTTCTTAAAAAAACTGATCGATTGATTTAGTGTTTTCTTTAATATTTCCCCATTAGATCGTTTTCAACATGATCTATTATCGTTTTCTCACTAGGAAAAGTTTGTTGTTCTACTGTTAAACATTTCCTACTAGACTCATCTACTAACATTCCTACTAGATCAAGAAGCTTTTTCTCATTTACCTGAGCGATAATCAAAATTAAAGAAATGCTCAATTTAACCCGATCGAGATCTTGATTTCAGATCTGCTCTAAAAAATTTATACATCCCAAACAGGATCGACGAAAATATGTGCAAAATTTGCGAAAATTCAAACAAAGTATAACCCAATTTCAACGATTTCAACCGAAAACCCCCTGCCTTTTCGAGCACGGTTTGGAGTGGCGGGAAGACATGGGCAAGAAAAACCACTCGCCTTCGAAACGATGTTGCTGCCTGTTTTTTTTGTGTGTGTGTGTTTTGCTTAATTTTGGGGCCACGTTTGCTTCAATACCGTACCCCCATCCGGTCCTACTCACCGCGCACGCTCCACACGCGTGCCCGCGCTTTGGCAGCCCATTTCCGCTCACTTATTTTTATGCTTTCCATTCCACCCCGGGGGTTGCCGGCCGGGAGTTGTTTACTTAATGCCGGCGTGTGGTGTGGCGGCCAACAGGATTAACACCGAAAACACCTTCGAACGTTGTTCGTGATGCTACCTAAGCACACCTTCCAGGCACGCCGGACACGACGGACCCTTCGCATCGTCTTTTATCGATACTGACTTGGCTTAATTAACCTTGATAGCATTCCCATCTTCCCCGGCGAGCCGAGCGCTCTTCGCTACATTGTATCTTTCACGCGTTCTTTTGCTGCTCGTTCTAGCCCGGCAAAGCGTTTGCGGATGGTACGCGCGGCACACCGAACCAGAGAGCACTCCACACGGACGCTGCGCTGGTCAATGTGCCCGCCGGGGCACACGGCATGGATACGGTGCGCTTTTCAATCATAGTACGTCGCCTGACCGTTCTACGCCTGGTTGATTTGGCTCACATCCGGCTGCTTTTTTTTTTTGTTGTGTTTGCCGCAGGAAAATGAGATGCGCTGGGAGGATGAGTACCGGATGTACTACCAGGAGGAGCAGGCGGACGAGGGCAGCGAGCCGACGGACAGTGCCGGCCGCTTCCGGCTGAGCATCTCGAGCGAGAGCGACGTCGGTGGCGTCGAGATTTCGTCCCCGAACCAGCCGCACGATTTTGGCAGCGGGCGCGAAGGGCAGGAAGAGATCTGGGCGTACGCCGACATCGAGGCGGGCCTGAAGGAGCTGCCCGGCGGTGATCGGGTGGCCGAGCTGCTCGGCTGCAGTGTGGTACCGGCCGGCGACATTCTGCAGGACACGGGCCCCGACCAGCGCGACACGGTCGTACTGCTGGCGGTGTGGTACAGCAAGCACGACCTGCTGCGCAAGCTGCTGGCGCTCGACGGCGTCAGTGCGGGCGTGTGCGATGCGGCCGGCCGGACCGCGCTCCATCTGGCCTGCTACATCGGCGACTACAAGGCGACGGAGGTGCTGCTGCAGCACGGCGCCAAGGCACAGTGCTGGGATCGGGAGAAAACCGCCACACCGCTGCACTGTGCGGCCAGGTAAATGTGTGCGTGTGTGTGGGTGCATTTTCGCATGAATTGTTTATCGCTTCTTTTGCTGTTGTTTGACAGCTGCGGCAGCCTCGAGTGCGTAACGCTCCTGCTCGCCCAGAGCGTGGACATCAACGCCGGCATCGAGAAGCACTCCGCGCTGCACTACGCGGTCATGCGCAACAGCAAGCGCTGCGTCGAGTATCTGCTCGCGCACGGTGCCAACCCGAACACGCCGCAGGTCTACACGCAGACGCCGCTGCACGTGGCCGCCGCCCTCGGGTACGGCGAGTGTATGGAGCTGCTGCTGGCGCACGGGGCCGACGCCCGCTCCCAGTACGGGCAGAAGAAGATCACCGCCCTGCATCTGGCCGCCTCGGAGAACTATCTCGACTGCGTGCGGCTGCTGGTGGCGGCGGGCGCCAACATCGACGCCCGCAACCGGGACCAGCAGACGCCCCTGCACCTGGCCTGCCTGTCCCAGTGCCACGAAACCGTCACGTACCTGATCGCCCAGCGGGCCGACGTGCACGCGGTCTACCGGGACGGGCGCACCGCCCTGCACGCCTCGATCGTGAAGGAGTCCCGGTTTTGGGACTGCACGCTCAGCCTGCTGAAGGCGAAGGTGGACGTGAACCGGGCGGACAACTTCGGCTACACGCCGCTGCACATTGCCGCACTGAACGAGTTCAGCACGTGCGTGTACATGCTGATCGAGTACGGTGCGGACATAACGGCACGCACGAACGGCGGCGTATCGGCGCTGTCGTTCATCATACGCCGCACGCCGGAGATAATACCGCGCTACGTGGACAAGCTCGATGCGGCCATCAGCGTGAACAGCATACACGAGATCGGCGACGTGGACTGCGAGATACGGCTGGACTTTCGGCTGCTGGTGCCGAACAACGACCGCGGCGAGACGGAGCTGCTGCTCGCGTTCATCGAGGTGGGCCAGAAGCGCATCCTGAAGCATCCGCTCTGCGAAACGTTCCTGCTGCTCAAGTGGCGCCGGATACGGAAGTTTTTCATCTTCAGCCTGTTCTACCACGGGCTGTTTGTGCTGCTGTTTACCGCGTACGTGCTCGGGGTGTACGTGCGCGACTGCCGGGCGGAGCCGTGCCCGCTGCCCGCCTACATACCGGCGGTCGGGTACGTCATCATCCTGTTCAACCTGGTGCTGCTGACGAAGGAGATCTTCCAGATGATGCACGGCTTCGTCAGCTACGTCCGGTACTGGGAGAACTGGCTGCAGTGGAGCATCGTGATCGGCATTTTTCTCTGCACGGTGAGTACTGGTGAATGGTCATGATGATTACATCATCTCTTTCATTTGTCGCTCAAATCTCAACTTAGTGTCGAGTTTGACTCCAAGAAGTGGCTGTTGTTAGTCCGATTCCTACTCCGGCAAAATCCGAAGCACTAGTTCCGCCCGGAGTCATATGGAGCTATCCGAGGACACGTCCAGAGTCGAAAAGAGTCGACCGGAATCGGAGTCACCCGGTGCAATATGCTTGTGATCAGGCATTTGATTGTGTTTTGTTTTGCTTTCACTTTGCGAGTGCACTTTGGATACAGGCCTTTGTTTTGGAGGCCTATTACGGTATCCTAACGACTTCAAACGACCCCGGATGACTCTAAACTACTCCTGACCAGTACTGCAAAATGTCACTGACAATGTTGTAAAAAAAATCTAAAACAAAATCCATGTCAGCGTCACGTACTCAACTGTGATAATCAAAGGTGATACTCAAAACTATTGGTGTGATCAACCCATGCTTCGTGACATTTCTGCGATCAACGCTTGGGCAGTCATTATGTCATGACTTTTTTCTTTACTGTGATCAGTTCTGCAAAATGTCACTGACATAGTCATGACAAATTCCGGCTGATAAAAAATCATGTCAGCGTTGCGAGCTCTACTGTGATGATCAGAGGTGAGACTCAATTGGTGCGATCATCACGTGATTGGTGACATTGTGTGCAAGCAACTCTTTGTCAGTCACTTGGTCGTGACATTTTCTGTCAATGATCATCACGACATTCTTGGAATAATACTTGACGTGTGGTCCCAAGCTTGACCAAGTGAGTGACCAAGAGTTGGATGCTTAACACATTGTCACCAAGCATGTGATTGATCCATCAACTGTTTGAGTCTCACTTCTGATCATCTCAGTTGTGTACGTGGGCGGATTTGAGCTTCGTTTCAGTCATGAGTGTTGGTGACAAAAAAGTCATGATCATGCTTGTGACGGCATTTAGCTTAGTATCGCGGTTGACTTAATCACTCGCATGTCGTGTTTGGCATGTGATAACGCACTTTCATTGAGTATCAGCAATGAGCATCAAGCTAGCACGGATATGTTCATTGTTTTCGTTGGTGAATATCTCGTGACGCTCGTGACATTTTGCAGCACTGAGTATGGCGATGGCAATCTTCCACATTTGCATAAACGTTTGTTAATTGGTGTTGAGCTCTTGTATTGATTCTTCACTAATCTGTGTCATTGAATCCTTGACTTTGCTCTGAGTTTTGCCTGTGGGGCAGCCTTTACTGACATTTTTCATTATCCTTCTGACTAAAGTATCTGTTTAAAAGTTGTTTAACCGTCTTCAAGTACCTTTAATACAATTGTTTCTCTTTACCTTACGCATCCTCCTAGCACAACACACTGAACGAATCGAACGCCATCATGAACTGGCAGCACCATGTGGCGGCCGTCGTCATCTTTCTGGCCTGGCTCGAGCTGATGATGTTGGTGGGCCGGTTTCCCATATTCGGCCTGTACGTGCAGATGTTTACCACCGGTAAGCGTGCGGTCGCCGTTCGAGCTTCGAGCGCCCAAGAATCGAACTACCGTCTTATAAACGTGTCTCTTTTTTTGCAGTGGCGGTAAACTTTTCCAAATTTCTGATGGCCTACTGCTGCCTGCTGGTCGCGTTCGGGCTCAGCTTCTGCGTGCTGTTCCCGAACTACATCGCGTTCAAGGAGATACCGCGCTCGCTGCTGAAAACGATCGTCATGATGGCGGGCGAGCTCGAGTTCGAGGACATCTTCTACGGCGAGAATCTGAAGATCGAGTACCCTGCCACCGCGCACGGCATGTTTCTCGCGTTCGTCCTGCTGGTGACGGTCATCCTGACCAATCTGCTGGTCGGTCTGGCCGTCAGCGACATCCAGGGGCTGCAGCAGTCGGCCGGGCTCGACCGGCTGTCCCGCCAGGCGGAGCTGATTTCCCGGCTGGAGAGTCTCATGTTTTCGCGCCTGCTGCGCAAAGCGCCGATCCGCATCTGGGCCATCTTTCAGAAGATCGCGCTGCTGAAGACGTCCCGCTGCCGGTTACACTTTCGCGTCAAGCCGAACGATCCGCGCGAGAAGCGGGTACGAATAGTGCTGGCAGTGCGAATGTAGCGCGGAACAAATTTAACCCCTCTCTCTTCTCTCCCCCATTCCGCACTCAGATTCCGCGGGAGCTCATCACCTCGATCTACAAGCTGGTGGCGGAGCGGCGCGAACGCAACCAATCGATCAAGCGCAGGCGCACCTACCGAAACATGCAGACTTTTAACCGCTTCCTGCTGGACGATGCGGACGACGATGGGGCCGTCACGCTGCGCCGGAAGCACTTCAAAACGGTCAACAAAAAGCGCACCATCTCGGAGCACCCGCACGGTGGGATGCGGCCCGACACGATGCCGCCGGTCATGCCGGGGGCGCGCATTTCTAACACTAACGCCGGGGCGCTCAAAACGCTCGAGGACAACCAGAAAGCCATCCTGAAGCGGTTAGACGAGCTGGGCAAGGACCTGGACATTCTTAAGGGTAGAATAAAAAAGCCTTAGGGCACTACAGCATACAGTGCGAAATAAGCGTGTGTTGCTCTGTAAGATAAGGGTTTAGGTAAGAGTTATAACTGGATGCTGGTGGGGCCAAGCACCACTGGTCAGGCCATTGGTACCTCCGGGTGGTTCCAGGGTGCTATCTTCCAAAGCAGGAGAATTCAATGTATCTGGAAATGGCCAATGATAATCACCAATGATCTCGCTGTGAACTCCCAGGTTGAACTAAAAAAGCTAACGAAAAGCTTATCATCAACATTATGATCATGATGACTTCTGCCTTCGTCCGGATATCATGGCAACAGGGCTTTAAACAGTTTAAAAATAGAAACATCATGATTTGTCACACAATCCGCTGCTCTACTGAATAGCAAATGAAGAATAACCGCAGACCCACACTTTTTTGGCACTTTAGTGAGCCAGTTTATGTGAGCCTGAAACTTCAACCCGTCGTCTACAAAAACCCCGCAGTTTTTGTCCTGACGGACGTGGGATGACATCAATATACATCAATATTTTTGTCTTGGTTCCTCTGTTCTCTCAAATACGATATATGGACGCCAAACTGATGTCGTGAACACGGACTTTAAGGCTGCCTTCGACAGTTTACCGCTTGACCTTCTGATTGCCAAACTCGAAAGACTCGGCATCGGAGGTCGGTTACTGTCATGGTTTAAGTCCTATCTGTGCGGAAGATCGTCCTGCTTGTCAGATTTTTTTGTGGGCTTCTCTGGAACCTCCGGTCTTGCGATGTCTTTTTCATTTTATAAAGGGATAAGCGGGATAACAAATGCACAAATACATGAGTGTGTAAGTGGTATGTCACTTACCAGCAGGTCGCATTTGAGCGTTTCGCCGTCGGCCAGCCGTACGGTGCTGCGGTCCGCTCCGTCCCGTATCAGCTCGCAGCTGGCAAGCTTCGAGGAGTAGCGCACGCGCACGTTCGGGACGCCCTCCAGCTGGCGGTAGATGCTGGCCAGCAGCATATCGTTCTCCACGATCCAGGAGATGTTTTCGGCAAAGTCGTCATAGTTGAACGTGATCAGCGCGTCCGAGCAGGCGTCCCACACCTGCATCTTCAGCACCGGCTTGACCCGGGTGCGCTCGATCTCCTCCCACGCGCCAATCGTCCGCATCAGCCGGTAGGTGCCCTTGCTGATCGCCGACACCCGGTTGCTGTACTGCTCGGTGGAGGGTTGCTTAAACCCGGCCGCTGCCTCCAGCAGCAGGATGTTTTTGTTCTGCAGCCGGGAGTTTTTGCCTGCGGGAGACATCCATCCCCCCCATCGAATGGGTGGTTAGCGTGGTTTTGATGGTTCTTTTCCGCCCGTTTTGCCTAGCTTACCCAATGCACAGGCTAATGCAGTGCCGACCATCCCACCGCCGACGATGATGATGTCGTAGTGCTGGGCGTCCGAGGTGGTCGATTCCGTATTTGCATGCCGGTTGCTGGCCGTTGTCGCCAGGGTGCGAGGCCACTGGACGGCCCGGCTCGGTAGAATCGCATTGCGGGGAGAGTATTTCACCAGAGTTGTACAGAACAGCCGGTTCATTTTCGTTTCGAACTGCACAATAACAAAACAAAAGGCTGCAGCGCGCTGACAGATCGGGAGGCGTTTGACAGCTCTCGGGGGTTTTATAGCACCAACTGACAGCACGATAAGCCAGATCGGCAGTGTAGCGTGCACATAACACCGAATTTACAGTCTGTACTAGTGATGTGCTCTTTGGAGCGCACACACGACTCCGATCCAACTCCGGCCATTACTAGTCCGATTCCGACTCCGGAGTCGTCCAGAGTCGTCCAGAGTCGTCCAGAGTCGACCGGAATCAGAGGTATTCGATGTCGTCCAGAGTAGAGCGGAGTCGTCCGGAGTAGAGCAGAGTCAACTGGAATCAGAGTTATTCGGAGTCGTCCAGAGCCGATCGGAGTCGTCCAGAGTCGACCGGAATCAGAGGTATTCGAAGTCGTCCAGGGTAGAGCAGAATCGGAGCCGGTCGGAGTCAACAGGAGCCGTGCGGTGCAATGTGCTTGTGATCAGGCATTTCATTTCGTTGTGTTTTTGACTTTTACTTTGCGCATGCACTGCATCTACAGGCCTTCGACCGATCCCAGACGACTCCGAACGATTACGAACGACTCGGGATGACTCCGACTCCCAACGACTTCGAACGACTCCGGACGACTCCGGATATTGCTGGGCGGACCTACCTTCCGGAGTCGGTTCCAAAATTATCAGAGTCGGATCGGAGTGGACTCGGTGAGTGATTCGCCGCATGCGGCAAGAAATGAGTTTTCTTAATTTTCTACCTTTTTGAGGTATTTTTATGTGATGTTGTTGTTTCTAGATAAGGGTAATCGTTTGACTTATTTGATGTTAATCGTACGACGATTCAAATAAAATCACAAGCGGCAACATCAAATCAGCAAAATAGTTTCGATCGAACTAATAACTCCATACAATTTTGCAGGTTTTGCAGGTGTAAACAAGCTGTCACTGTCATAAGATGCATTTCGGTGTAAACAATGCGCAAAACATAGAAAGTGTTTGCGGTTTTTTTTTTCATTTAAGAAATGGCATCAGCTTGAACGCACAAACATAGAAAAAAAAACTAAAAATAAAGGAAACATATTTACCGCTAGCAAACGAAAAGGCGTCATTTTTTTTTAATCAGAATATTGCGTTGATAGCGGACTACGCGTTCAAAATTTAAAAGCCTCCATATTTGCTGGCTCTTCTGGTAGCCCAATCTGTCAGACGGATGCATCCGGTGTCACCTGCCGTTTCGTGTGCCCATACTCGCCCGTCGATGCTGTGCGAGCAGTTGAAAGTGCATCATAAAACTGTAAACATTCGAAAATGGGCGACAACGAAACGTTCCTGGGGATGCTAAGGCCAGATCAAGCCAGTGCGTTAGCGAGATCGGTAGCGAGAGTGAGGGAACGTTTGGAGGCATATATTCGACAGATGAAAGAACCCGTCAAGCGAAATGGACTGGTGTATATCCGTGGATCGCAAGCTTACGAGCGGCGTATTCGTAAATTGTATAATTGTACACCCCACCGTGGCAGGGTACGAGCACCGCGCCGCCCCTTCCCACCCGAGATCGCTCCAGAACCGGAGCAAATGGAAGCGGCAGGTAATGGGTTTAGTGGGGGGGATAACGCCGCCAATGCGCCGTTCCGTAAAGCATGCTGTTTTCATTTTGTAGCCAACCTTCTCCAGCCGGCTGAGAACGAGGATGCGATGGAAGAGCAGCAGGAAGCAGCAGCAGAAGCGGTGGAAGAGGAGGAAGAGGAGTGGGTCGCACCGTACAGCAGTGTGGAGCGGGACAGCGAGCCGGATGATGATGCGGGGCCGTCCGAGGCGTCCGAGACCGATCGCCCGTACGGTGACGCTTCGCTCGAGGATGGCTTACGGCTGTGGGTGGTGGAAAATGGCGTGCCCGATCGCACGGTAGACCGGCTGCTGGGTCACTTACGGCAGTGTGCTCCGCAGCTCGCATTGCCGCGCAATGCACGGTCGTTCGGTGCCACGATGGTGTCGCCTTTCGTCCGGTCCAAGATCGTGTCCATCAGTGGAGGCCGCATGTGGTACCAGAGCATCGGCAAAAGCCTGCAAGCGCACTATTGGTAAGCATACTGGCAACTGGCACACCGAGCGCCACAGTTTGTTGGCCCCTCCTGCACTGCGTACACGTCGTTTGTTTGCCTGTTGCAGCTTGGTCCAGCCGAACGAAGATGGTCTCATCCTGGACTTTTGCGTAAACGGTCAGCGACTGCGCGATGGCACCCACTTCTGGACGATGCACATGAAGGTGCACAACGTGCCCGGCACGCCCGTGATGACGGTTTCGCTTTACAGTGGCGCCACCGCGCCGGGCAGCGCCAAGGAATATCTGCACCAGTTCGTGGACGAGCTGAACAAGCTGCAGAGGCAGGGCCTTACCATAGGCGGCCAGACGTACTGGGTATATCTGCGGGCAATTATTGCTAACCCACCGGCCCGTGCCTTTATCAAGGGTAGGTTGGAGCAACTGGCGTTTGGAGGTACAATGCGCAAGCACGTACCTAATGGTGCACTGTGCTTCTTTTGCTCTTTTCAGGTGTCGGTGACAACGAGATCGACTGCTGCCACAAGTGCACCATCGTGCCGGAAACGGACGGTAAGCTGGTGTACTACACGCAAGAGACGGCGTGCGAACCACGCACGGACAAGCTGTTTCGTGGCAAGCACTACCCGGGGCATGTGAGCAAGTGGACGCCGCTGCGCGATCTGAAAAACTGCGACCTCGTCCTGGACATCGTGGTGACCGAACGCCGGCAGCTGACGGAGCTGGGCGTGCTGGCCCAACTATTGCAGTTGTGGGTCAACGGTTACCAAGACATCGACTGTAAGCTGCTGCCGTCGCAAAAGCGGGCAATCTCGGGCCATCTCGAGCGGCTGCAGCTGCCCACCGGGTACGAACGAACGCTGCGCGACCTGCGCTGCGTGGCGGTGTGGACGGCAGAGGAGCATCTGGCGTTTCTGCAGTTTGCCGGGTTTGCCGTGCTGCGCGGCCGCATGCCCGATGCAGTGTACAGCCATTTTATGCTGCTGTTTGTGGCGGTAACGATGCTGTCGACCTCGTACTACAAAGCGAGGTGGCAGATGGCGGCCGCACTGCTGGACAACTTCGTGGCCGACTACGCGACCGTGTACAGCCCGCGGCTGGTCAACCTGAACGTGCACCATCTGCTGCACATGTACGAGGAGACGTGCCGGTTCGGCGAGCTGCACTCCATCTCGGCCTACCCGTTCGTGCCCCGACAGCGCGACGCTAGACGGTTGATGCACTCCGCCGGGTACAGTCTGTCGCAGACGGTCCAACGGCTGCTGGAGCTGCAGCAGGTCGAGCTGAACCGGCGCTGGGATACGACCGACGAGGATGTGCCGTCGGTGCGGACGGTCGGCCTCGACACGATCGCGACCATTCGGCGCGGGTTCCAGCTGCGTCGGAACTTCCGCGACCAGTTTGCCTTGACCAACACTGGCGCGGTGGTGATGTACGAAGGGGCCACCAACTTCGAGGACTTTGGTCTGGTTGTCCATGGGTACACCTTCACCAGACAGGTGCCGGCGTTCGCCGATCCGTTTTGTTCGACCGAAGTGCACATTTACTCTGCCGTCATGAGCAGCTTGGAGCAGCATGTGCTGCGCGCTTTTCCCACCAGCATGCTGTTGTGCAAGGTTGCGGCGGTGCAAACCGAATTCAGCAATGAATACATATTTGTGCCTGTGCCCGGTACCTACCTGGCGTGCAATGAAGCGGTTTAGTAGAAGGCGTTCGTACGAATTTCAAGCATTACTTATTTGCGTTATGCAGAACATGAGATATTTGATTTAAGATTTTACGTATTATATATCATTCGTGCATTATTTCACACTTGGAACGGATTCCAATATAATAAAACTATTTTAAACTTTTTTCAACTGCAACTCGCTAGGGAACAGTTATTTGTCGTTCGCAAAAAAACGATGAAAAAAGGCAAAATGCATTGGCATTTGAACAAGGACATTCTCAACATCCTCCGTTTGATGGAAACCGGAATCGATCGAAACTAATCACGTGAAGATCTTCATTGAATACTCCAAAGGTCAGTTATGTAGAAAACCTTGAGTCTATATGGCTCTACTTCAGTATGAAGTCCTATTTTTTATAGCCGATTTTTTATAGCTTCAGCGCATGCTATCCAGGCTCGTAGAAATCGTCCTCAGTCGCATCAAATCTTCGATCAACCCTCGCATCCATTTAATTGCTGGTTTCCAGATGAACCTGTTGAAGCTTGCTAGCGTGGACAGAGCAGTTATGACGATTGACAGCATTCGGAGATGATCCGAGTAGAATACACCCACATTTGTTTTTGGAACTAAAACTGATCCGAAACCCATACCTTTCAACATTTCTGAGACCACTGCGCTACTGGACCTAAGATGATCCAGATTCCTCGATCGATCAATCCTGGAACTTATTCTTACCTCATACCACTTGGTCAACTTGGTCCTAGAGCTGATCCTGAATCCTGTCCATGTTTCCATGGTCCATTCCAGAGTTGGAATTGATATTGAACCCGTACCTGGTCTGAAACTAGTTGTGTTTTAGGAACCAATGCCATTCCTAAAACGGATCTTCAACCCATTCCGATTCTGGAGCATATCTCAGAACCATTCCAGGCCTGTAACTGATCCTTAACTTATACCGGTCCTGAAATTGATCCCGGTTTTCTACCGTTGGAACTAATCCCAAACCCATACGGGGCCTTAAACTGATGCTTAACCCGTAGCCTTCCTTCAATTGGTTCTAGTACATAACGTAGCTGGAAACTTTCAGAAACCCATACTCTTCTGGAATTAATACTTAATCGATAGCGTGGTACTGGAACTGATCATTCTAAATTTATTCTGTCTAAATCCACGAATTTATTCTAAATCCAGAGCATTCCTGAAACATATTCTGAACCCACACCATTCTTGAAACTAATACCGATCCCATGCCATTCCTGAAACTGATCCCAAGCTTATATGTGTCCTGAATTTATTCCTTTTTTAGTATTATTTGAGAAAGTAATACATGTATTCTATATTTATTGTCTGAATACGCTCAAACTTCTTTTCAAAATTACCATCCACGTGTTTGGAGCCTTCAAGATGCGCAATTACTTCCAGTCTGGGTTGGATGTTGGACCCCGATGCTTGATCTACGTTGCTCTCTATACTGCGCAGAAAACGTAATTCTCAAAATTCGATCTCTCTCGGCGCACATCGTTGACTTCTCTCTGTTACTGTATCTCTCTCTCTCTCTTGTTCTCAAAAAAACATCCAATCGTCTTCTGACCGTTACACAATTTTAAACAACTCCACACACTCGACAGGCAGACGGAAGGCCACCATCTAATACCTTCTGAAGGGTGTGCGCGGGGAAAAGCCTACCGTAATGCCACCGGAGAGAGATATAAACCAATAAGGAGGAAAACTTCGACCATGCGCCATAGAATGAAAGACACACACAACACACATACATATGGCGGGGAGCCATATGACGCACGTTTAAAGCTTCGTTGCCGTCTCCGGTCCAGCAAGCGAACTCGAGAGCCCGATGCCATAACGTGTCGCAAAGCCGATTAAACCCATAACCACAGGAACGCCGGATTCTTCCGGTGTTGTGTGAGGAAGCCTGGACAGTGAAGGTCTTCTACCCACTTCCCTCAGATCTTCCTGTCTACCCACAGTTCTCCCTAATTGATTGCGAAGCAGTGCAGGACGAAAAACCCGCCTCCCGTGGGAAATATCTGCGCACACACCAGCAGGTTGAAGTCGGGAGCATTACGACACACGGTGGCGTAACAGGTCGCACATTGAGACGCTCAGTCGCATCACTTTCACTTGGGGCGCGTTTGGCAAACGTGTCCGGTCGTTGGTCGTCCGGAAAATACACCCCCCCCACACACACACACATATACGCAGGCAGTCGTTGGCGTCGGCGAGTTTCACGCAGGCGGACGATCCACACGGCCAACCACAGCTCACAGGCTTAGTGCAGTGCAAACCGTCCAGCAGGACGCAACACAACCATCTAGACTAGTCTAGGCCAGTAGTAGCAGCAAGTAGCAGCAGCAGCAGCAGTTCTCCAAAGATGGACGGTGGTGGTGACCAGAAGGCGGCCGAGCCGCTGTACGCCCGCGATGCCGAGACGGCCGACGGTGGCATGTTCGCGAAGAAAAAGGAGGAACCCAAGTGGGTCCGCGTGATCGTGGTGTGCATCTATCTGTTTACGGTGTCGTTTGCCGCGCTGCTCCTCTCGCTCTACTACATCTTCTTCTGGACGCCGAAGATTGAGCCGTACGAGGACGACAGCCCCGAGCGGTTAACGGGGTGCGATCAGGACGATTAGCGCGGGAGTCGGCGCAGTCACACTCCCCACCAATCAATCCTTTCCCGGTTGCGGATGCAGCAGAGCAGTTACCTAGCTTTAAGGTAAGCTGGCTGGTTGGAGGGGGACTACTTCAAAGCTCTTTTTAGGTTGTTTAAGTAACAAGTAAGAAGTGGGAATTATGCAATTCTATGCAGCGTGTGTGTGCTTGTTTGGTAGAATTTGAAGAATCCATGGCCCGTAATAGGATTAACGGCGGCACAACGTTACATAAAACACCAGTCCTCCCCGGCCCCTCGGTAGTGGCTAAGTAGTGGACCGGCAAAGGACACATTACCGAGGTCGGCAGTCCATCAATGCAGTGGATTATTGAAAAATTGCTTTGCAAACAACATTCCAAACGTCGAGCCGATCACGGTTCATTACGGTCCAGTGCTTTCTTTTGAATGGTTTGCGTACGATGCGGAGTGTTTTTATTCCTCTCTCTCTCTCTCTGAAGTAGCTTTTCACATTCGAAAACAAATATGGAGATGTTTTCCAATGGGATTGGAAACCGTCCCAATTGGCTAAACCTCCCATGCAAAAGTCACATGATGGCGCAGACATTTATTTAGATTATTAATCATTGCTTACTTTGAATGTCCAACGGGAGGAGCGGGGTTCGGGCGGCATGGGGGTAAGGCTAGGTTTAATGGCATCAAGGAAAATCGCAGCCCATTTAACGGTCGGGATTAAGTGCCAGGCGAACAATGGATATCGGAGCAGCGCTAAATGCGTTTGCTTGCGTTTGCACTGACAACTACGCTGCAGGGGTTTTGTGGATTAATTTTATTTTTTTTTAAACCTTATGTATTTCAACAATTGTTCTTTTTTTCTATTTTTGGAATAATTTGGTTCGTGCAAGTGTATGGTTCGATGTTCGTATTTTGAACATACATAGTTTTGTTTTTATTTTCGGTTGATACTGATAAATTTCTAGGAAGGGAAATACTACTCAAGTAGGTTTGTTTATTGAGGAAAAAATGAGTATGAGGAAAAAGCTTCAGTACTAGGATACTAGGAACCATCCTTAAGATGTTTGAGAACTAACAGCTCGGTCGGTTCTGACAGTATTTACACGTTTTTTATTTCTTCTGGATTGTATTTTTTTCTTTCGTCCCATGATTTTTTCGTCATTTTCTACATATTTTGTTTCACCGCACTTACAATTTAGTTGCATTGTTCAGGCATTTTTGAAACAAATTTGACAAACAAATTGAAACAAAACATTTATGGAAAACGCTCAATAAATCGAGGCACGAGTTCAACAGAATGTTGAGAAGCATTCGAAATCCAGGTAAGGAAAACCCTGGAAATATAAAAGCTTCTTCTTCTTCTTCTTCTTCTTCTTCTTCTTCTTCTTCTTGTTCTTCTTCTTCTTCTTGCTCTTCTTGTTCTTTTTCTTCTTCTTCTTCTTCTTCTTCTTCTTCTTCTTCTTCTTCTTCTTGTTCTTTTTCTTCTTCTTCTTCTTCTTCTTCTTCTTCCTGGCTTACCAACTTACGCGGAAAACCCTGGAAATATAAAAGCTTCTTCTTCTTGTTCTTCTTCTTCTTCTTTTTCTTCTTCTTCTTCCTGGCTTACCAACTTACGCGGAAAACCCTGGAAATATAAAAGCTTCTTCTTCTTCTTCTTGTTCTTCTTCTTCTTGTTCTTCTTCTTCTTCCTGGCTTACCAACTTACGCGGTAATGCGCGGCCTATATAGACTTCCGAGACTTTTTTTTTAATGCTGTTTTAGTTATTTTCCTTTTTTTTATTCTTCCCATATCTTTTTGGGTTCGCCCCTGTATCAGTGTCACGCAGCCGAATAGTCTGGTACACCAGATACGAATAGACCCTGTAGTTGCGATCAATGCACACAAATGCATAGTTTCAATGTGCATTTGGGAGTTTCTGGGAACAAGATGCTCGGGAAAAACAACTCGGCAAACAACAGCATCATAACCAATCAATATCGACAACCCAATGGGAAATCTGTCGCTAAACAGAAACCCACTAACCCTGTCTTTTGGAGCGCGCCATCGACTCTCCGTCGTATCCGCTCTTTTAACGACCTTTTTGACCTTTTGTGCATGTCTTCCTATAATAGTTTTATAATTTCATTTAAAACAGTACCATACACACACACATACCCGATTCGGTTAGGTCGTTACAGGTAGCATTAATCCCCATGAGCCAAAAACGGGGGAAAGAAACCGCTACCGCGTGTGCCTTGATTTTCCGCTCCAGTTTTGTTGTTGTCCCGTGAACGCGCCGTGACTCCAATCTCGGGACACTCTCCATCCGCCCCAACAAAGGAAGGAGCCAACATTGTAGTGCTCTGTGCGTGTGTGTGTGTGTGTGTGTGTGTGTACGTGCTGCATTGATTGGGAGGGAGATTTTCCCGACGCCAATGCTCAAATCGCTCCCGCGCGCTCGTGCAGGCTCGGGCCCCAAGAGCGAGAGCGCGCACGTACCCGAGCAATGGAGCGGACGTTCGCTAAAAGTGCGTGGATGGAAGGTAGGGCAAACAACTGGCATATCCTAGCCATGATTTCCACCATTGGCCACCGTTTAGTTCCGATGGACGTGCCCGAGCGAGTGGCGTTTTGCTTTTTGTTTACCCGCACAGCAGTGGACTAGCAGAAAACAGCAAAAGGTGCAAATCGAGCGCACGCTGACGCTGGGTTTCGTGCGCGTGTGACCGCGCGTGTGTGTGTGTGTGTTTTATTTTCCACACTGAAATCGCTTGCAAAACAAAACAAAAATCCATCGCTGCGGCAAAAGCGGCAATTCGTGCCAGGCGGCGGCGGCGGCCATCCCGGCAAAGTAATGTAACACGCCACGGTGCGGTGGAAAGCGACCTCGGAAAACTCGGCACCATCAACCACTTGTGCTTCTCCATCGGTGACACGCTGGAAAAGGGGCAGTACAAGACCTGCCGAAGGGAAAAAACGGCACCAACCCCCGTATGCCCTTTGTTCAAAGCGCGCACAAAACGTAAAATGTAAATTTATTACCATTAGGCGCAAAACATAAAACAGATAGCGCGTGATGAGAGGGCGTGTGTGTGTTTGTGTGTGTGTGTGTGTGTATTCTGAGGGTGTTTGCTTCGGTTTCCTCAATAAAAGCGAGCTCGTAAATCCAGTCCGCCGTGTGTATGTGGCGGGGCAGGCAAATGCATTTTCCGATCAAAGCGTGCATCAGAGCCGTCTCAGGTCATGACAGACATTCCGAGACTATAAATTTGTGTATGTTTCCCCCCCCCCCCCCCCCGTGTTTCCCGTCGCTCTGTGTTTGTGTTTTTCCTCACCCACAAACCACGACCCTCATCCCGTCAGGTATTTATGAGTGAGTGGTAATAAAATCCATTTCTGGCAAATGGAGCAGTGTGGCCCCGTGTGTGTGTGTGTGTGTGTGTGTGTGTGTTGAAAGGCTGGTTGGAAAATAATTAACTTGCTTTCATCGCGCTGGATGCCGCGGGAAATGCTTAACCTAATTTTGTTGCCCCCCCCCCCACCACCAGGCAGCACACTGACCTACGGCATATGGGAAGGACTGGGTGCCAGTGTGTGTGTGTGTGTGTGTGTGTATCTACTTGTATTTGTGCGCCGTTTAATTGCCGTAATCCATTTAGGGAGCGACAAATCGAATCAACGCTATCTATCAATTTGCGTTATTGCGACATACAAAAGGAAGGAAGAAAAAGGAAATAAATGAAGCAAAAGCATGGCGAGAGAGATAAGCTATGTTTGGTGGCTGCTTATCTTGAATCAAGAGACAGGCAGGATGAAAAAGAAAAAAAGAAAAACACACGATCCGAAGGAATGAAGCGCACGAAACCCACTGCAGGCCACATGTATTGCCTTTATCCAGCTTTGCGCTACCATCCCGCGCTCAGCGAGCGGTTGTTTGGGAAAAATCAATATTTGTTTCCACGCGTACGTAATTAGCCGCCCGTCCTGTGCGCCCTCATGCTGCCGTTTGGAGGGAAAATAGCACACACAGAGATGTTTGTGCTCAGCTCTGCGTTTGCCCGAGCGCTCGCACGCCCGCACGCGTGTGTTTACATTTAGCCGACACGAACGGCGTGTTTTGTCCCGGCAGGGCAGCAGTGGCCGGGGCAATCGCAAGCAACCGAATTCGGAGTTTATCGCACTTAAAACACAAGTGGCTGATGGTAGACTAGCAAAATTGCGTTGTTATTGTGGCGGTGGGAAGCATTTTTGGCTCCAAGGATATGTTGCCAGATGCCCAACATTTCTTGAAAAAAAAAAAGCGCTATCAGCTGTTCTGCACTAGACTCGTTTAGGTTCTAGTCTGTCTCAGGAGTGTCCGAAACCGCTCACGGTCTCGCGCCGTTCAACTGCCAGTCCTTGCCACCTGAACTTGGGCCTCTATCCTTGTGGACGGCCTAAAATGACTGTGCGAGCTGGGTCGTCAGTGAGGTCGCCGTACATCTCGTATAGCTCGTCATTATAGCGGCTCCTCCATTGTCCTTCCACACATACGGGGCCAACAATCCGTCTGAGCATCTTGCTCTCGAACGCGGCTTAGAGGGTTTCGTCAGACGTCCATGTCTCAGAGGCGTATGTGAGTACCGGTACTATATAGTCCCAGCTTCGTCCGTCGCGACAGGTTCCTTGAGGTGAACTGATTTTGCAGGCTGTAGAAAGACCGGTTGACAGCCAGCGTCCTTGTGCGCAACTCAACTACAATGCTATTGTCGTTGCTGACCTTTGACCCGAGATGATCTTTAATATCCGTACGTCACGCTTACGTAAGTTTAGATTTGTTGTTGTTAGGGTCGCTGATGTTGCCACTATCAGTTTGGTCTTTGCCTCGTGTATCTGCAATCCGAGGTTCTCTGCCGCCTGCTCGATCCCTTTATGTGCTTCTGCTACATAGGAGAGCCGCAGACCAATGATGTCTATATCATCAGCGCATGCCAGGGTCTGGGTTGACTTATAGAAGATGGTTCCCGAAGTCTCCACCCTCGAGTCGCGGATGGCTCTCTCTAGCACCAAGAAACCCATGGCAGGTGACGTTGGCCATAGTCATTCTAACTAGCCTTGTAAGTTTGGCCGGTATTCCAAAAGAGCTCGTAGCGTCGTACAGTTTTACTCTGGCTATGCTATCATCTGCAGCTTTGAAGTCAATGAAGAGATGGTACGTGTCGGGTATGTATTCAGCCACCTTCTCCAAGATCTGCCGTATAGTGAAGATCTGAACAGTGGTCGACTTTCCAACCAATAGTTTTCATTTGAAAGCAAGAAAGAAAGCTACCATTTTATGTCATTTGTTGGACAAACACTTCCAGTGAGATTAGGCTAAACTGTCTGAAAGGAATTATTTAAAATGCATCTCCTGCTAATTTTTGTCCTTTTTTCTATCATGCTTTTTGTCTGTTTGCTGTCGTTTTTGTATTTGATCTAGGAGTTTGAATTCCAAATTCCACTTCAACACAGGCAAAACATCGCTCATGATTTCTTTTCCCGCCAGGGTTCTGATACCGAGCACTAATGCTGATGATTCGCTTCTTGTTATTTGTCCGATAACGGCAGAGAAAAGAAGACTGTTTGACAAAATGTTGTGGAAACCTTGAAGTCACTTAGCAAAACAAAAAAAAAAGGTTGACTGCCAGGATATAATCATTTTTTCCTTCGCTTTTTCAACTGGAATTCGAGGTATCTCGATTACGATGATAAAATAAGCCGATGTCATAATACATTTGTGACATTTTTCAATCGTTTGGTTCATAAATAAAACTTGCAATCGAAAATTCAAAAATTGATATTGCATGTTTTGTTGCCAAGTCTTTCGTTTGGCCGTTTCCCATTACCACCAGACTTATTCTTTTAGATCTTCAAGTTTGCCATCTCAGCCAATTGGCGCTAAAAGCTTTCGTTGCACAAAACCATCTTCCACAAAGAAGTAACCATATCAAACATGAAGTAATGTATCCAATAACAAAAAATGTACCCTTTTGCTCGAAAACCTGCGCTACAGAACGATTCTGTACACTTGAACACATATTAGCACGCCCGTCGCCTCAGCGAGCCGTGTTGAGCAGCTGAACAGTAAACAAAAATGTAACAGTTGTCTAATTTCACCCATTCACCCCCCCCCCCCCCCCTCCCAATACATGCAGAGACACACTGACACACCGAGCGGGGGTTCCGATGCGATAGGCGGCCAACGGGGGAACGGCACAGCAGCAGCAGCATGAGCTACACGGCCGAGGAGAAGATAAAGCTCGCGGGCGAAGACTCGAAGGACCGGCTGTACGAGGCGAAACAGAACCAGAAGGCGATACGCATCCTGACGGTGGCGGCGTACGTGCTGTGCGTGTCGCTGGTCGCCATCATGCTGTCGCTCTACTACATCTTCTTCTGGGATCCGAGCACGAACCCGATGCAGCAGAAAACGCAAACGATCGGTCGGTTTCGGGGCGCTTGCGACAGCCGCCGGCGATTTTCACCGGAGTGTATCTCTAATTTGTGCTTCCCTCTTTTTCTATCGCCCCTTTGCACCCTCCAGATACCCTTATCATACCGGACCATCTGGCGATCCGGCTGGCGAACCGCAGCGAGGTGCCGGCGAGCCGCTTTTTCCACACCTTCTACCAGCACCTGGTGCAGGATCGCGTCGTCAAGATCCGGAAGGAGGTGCAGATCTCGGAGTCGACCAATCTCACCAAACTGATCGAGCTGTACCATCAGCAGCAGCAGCAGCAGCAGCAGCAGCAGCAGCAGCACCGTCCGGGCAAGCAGTCGCCGCCCGACGGTCCACTCTCCTACCAGGTGCAGGCGGAACAGCAGCCAGGCTCGGCCGCTAGCGATGGGCCCAGGCTGCACACGGACGAGGACGACGGTAGCGACGATTACGAGCAGAGCGGCAACTACGAGCTGTACTCCAACCACACCACCATCCAGCTCGATGCCGATGAAACCGGGCCGCAATGAGAGGTCATTCTCGCTGCATTGCTTGGAGCCCGCAGACGCACCCCCGGCTTAGTGTGCTGCACACACACACACACACACAGCGGATTACAGTACAGGATTAGTCACGACTATCTCTCTCACACACACACACGCATCTCGGTGCGGAACTATACATACAGGAATTGCGCGCACACGTTTTCGTACGATTTTAATGCACCAAACACCACACGCCCCCCGCACGTAACTGCTACAAACTGAGGAAGAGGAAACAATTATTATATACCTATATAAATATATACATATATACACGGCACCGACAGCAGTACAGGGAAGGTATGCGCTGCGAGAGGTGGCATGAGGGACAGACTAGCGCGGGCGCGTATCCGGCGCAAGGTTTGTTGCGCACGCCTGGGGAGGAAGGAAAACGCGTGCTACCAGTGGAGTAGAGTGTAACTTTGTGGCCTAAAACCGAATTAACGTGCGTGCGTGTGTGTGTCACTAGCCCAACCAAATGTGGGGAACGCAAAACAAAAATCAAATCTCCAAAACAGACACACTTTCCCAACCCATCCGAGCGGACCGTGCCAAGGCCGCGCGGCGGAAGATGAGTTGGGCGGGCAACTCTTGCAATAAACTGCACACCCAGGATGTACGGGGCAGGTAGGGAAGGGGGCACCATTACAAAGACAGCAGCTATCGGTTGTACCTTCCCCCCCCCCTCCGCGCCCTTTGGGCGTTTTGCTCTCCCGCGAATGTTTTAAACGTGAAGATATTTAACTATATTAACGGATAGCGTTTTAGTACCTTTTGGACGAGCTGGCAAGTTTATAGCGAGCGAGAGAGAGAAAGAGAGAGGGTGTGTGTGTGTGTGGAGAGAGAGAGAGTATAGTTGTTCTCCTGTTTGATTGTAGAGCCCTCTAGGAGCACGTGGTTAGATAGTAGACACCACCGGAACAACAGGTCTTTTCTGCATCCGCTGCCTGTCATCCGGTTCGAGCGTAGAGCGATTGCAGCACCAGCAGCAGCAGACCATTACACCAAAGAAGAATGCTTTAGGGAGCTTTGTTGAAGGTAGCACACATTTACCAATGGAGGCACACTTGATTGATTGAGGAGCTCGTTCGACATCAGCAGCAGCAACAGCACTTCGGCATGATTGTATTTCTATTTAGCCTATACACACACACACCCACAGACACACACACACACATACCCATAGGTATCACAACCCAGCAACAGCAGCATGAAACCCAACAATGAAACCGAACAAAAACCGTACTCAACATTTGACTTGTATGAAACAATAAAGAGTTTTTCGTTTTACTCTGCACCACACAGTAGCAGCTGAGCGCTAGCGCCCGCCGTCGCCTTCCCCTTGCTCGTCGTCCAGCTCGTCCGCCAGCGTGCCGCTGTCGTCGATCAGCTTCTTGAGGCACTCCTTCATCGACATCCGGTCGAGGTTGCACACCTCGCTGAAGCTCGCCCGGGTAAGCTTGCTCGCCATCCGGCGCATCTTCTCCTCCTTGATCAGCTTGCGCGCCTCCAGCTTCTGCTTGCCGGTGTGCTTGCCGCCTGCCGGTCGGGAGGCTCCCGCGCCACCATCGTCCTGCTGCTCCTCCACCTCCTCCGTTTCGGCGTCTTTTACTGTGCTTGGTTGATTGGTGGTGCTACGGTCGTCGTCATCGTCGTCGTCAGCGTCCTGCAGCGAGGGCTGCAACCTTCCGCCCACCCGCCGCAGCTTGGGCAGCGGGGGGACGGTGCCGGCCGCCTTTCTCGAATGCGTCCGGTGCGGCACTTTGGTGAACAGGCTTCGCTTCCGCCTTTCCGGTCGCTTTTCTTCCTGCGCACTTTCCACTTCGGCAGCATCGGGGTCGTCGTCTTGCCCGTTGCTGCCTCGCCCGGGCGGCTCCTTCTCGATCGTTTCAGCTGCATCGTTTTCCTCCTCCTCTTCCTCCTCCTCTTCTTCCTCTTCCTCTTCGCTGTGTAGCGACACGGAACCGGTTGGCTCGGGCTCGATCGCCGTACCCGCGCCGCTACCGTCCAGCACCGCCGACCACCGCAGCCGGTCACCGGCCAGATCGTACCGGCGGCGCATGATGAAGATGCACGGTCTGGTTTTGATCTTCACCGGCAGCACCGACCGGTACTGCAGCCCGATGCTGCTGAAGCACTCGACAAACTCGACGATCTCGTGCGTCTGCGACAGCAGCCGCATCTTGTCCGAGTATTTGTCCTGCGCCTCGGTCAGCAGATAGTCGAACCGGTGCAGCATCTCATCGTCCGGCCGCAGGTTCTCGAGCTTGCTGTAGCTGCAAAAAAGAAAAGGAAAAACAGAGAGGAATGGTTTGTGTTAGTCGAGATTCGAGCGGGCCAAGGGATTTGTGCTTACGTCCAGTCGGAGTTGATCTGAGCGAACCGCGAAACGCCGCTCTGCGCAGACAGGTTGTCGATGTGGACGGACACGTTCATTTCTCCCGCCGCAAGTCGATGGAAGCTGAGAAGTGGGAAAAGCGCGCGCGTATTATACGGTGTAGTGTTGCCTAACATTCTGAGGCAGCTTATGGGCTGTGACCGACTTACCGAGAGATGGCCACTCCGCCGGGATAGTTGGTGCCAGCGACCAGCAGCAGAAACATTGTCAGCAGCGTGTTCCCGAACAGATGGCCGATGCACACGAACGAAAGAAACTTGTTCCACAGACTTTTCTGTCTGTTTAACCATCTGAAAAAACAGAGGGGGAAACCGGTACTCAAACACGTGCTCAGTCACACACACCCACCCCCGGCGACTCACAGTCGATTGCACGCGCAGGCTGCCGCCACGTTAAACAGCGGAAAGACGTAGATGATGAAGCGCAGCTCCTTGTGGGGCAGGAAGGAGAACAGCAGCACGAACACGACCGCCGGCACCACCAGCGACCGGATGCGCGTCTCCAGGTAGAGGCCGAGCGGTACGAACACGATCGAGAGGCCCATCGCGCGCGGCAGCGCGGAGTAGACGTACCACAGGAACGGCGAGGTGCCCCACTCGGAGCTCTTGTTCTGCACCGTGTTGAACCAGAACACCTCCGCCTCCGGCCACAGGAGGCGGCGCCAGAAGTAGCTGTCCACGGTGACGGTGAGCGCGACCAGCAGCACACCTGCCGGGATGGCGATGCGCAGCAGGGCGGGCAGCGAGATGCGCTGGTAGTACAGATCGTACAGCAGGTACAGGCCGAGCAGCATGGCCAGCTCCGCCCGGAAGATGATGATGGCCGCGCCGGAGCAGACGACGAACCGCTTGACGCACCGGTTCAGCCAGTAGTCGATCGCGAGCAGCACGAGCGGCAGCGCCATAATGTTCGGCAGCGGGCGGCTCATGTAGAACATAAAGTGGAACTGGGTGGCGGTGATCAGCATGAACCAGACGCCGACCGTCACGCCGAACCGGTGCAGGATCGTTTTCTTCAGCCGGCTCCAGGCGAACACGACCGTGCCGGCGAGCGCAAACCGAACTGTGGGGAAGGACAGACAGAACCGTCAAGGTCTGGTGGGGGGTAAGCCTGGCGCAGCATGGCGCACACCATCTCCTACCTGCATACTGCATCCAAAACTTGTTGATCTCGAACAGCTCGAGCAGCGTCGCGATTGGCGTCACCAGCAGCGTGATGAACAGCGGGGCCAGAAAGGTGCGTGGCACCACGCCCGGGAACTCATGGTGATCGTACTGCAAGCAGAGTAAACCAAAAAAAAAAAAAAGGAGAGAGAAATTTTGCAACAGTTGGCGTAAAATGGCGCTCCACCCTCCCAGTCCACTCACCTCGGTAAGGTTCGTCCGGTGGTAGAGCAGATCGTGGATCGCCTGCAGGTTGAAGCTTTCCTCCACCTTGGTGAACGGCGTGTACACGCAGTGGGCGGCTGCAATCAGGAACACCAGCACCGACATCGCGTCCTCCCCACAGTGTGTATGTGTGTGTTACTGCTGCTACCGAGCCCCAAACATAGAGCGCACTAATCCGTGGCCACGTCGTTTCGCCGGAAAAAGGGGTCCTTTCGAACGGCTGCTGCTTGAATGGCTTCTGCTGGCCAGTCGCTTTGCGGCTGACACTTTGTTGGCACTGTGTATGTGTGTGTGCGCTCCCACGTACGTCGCGCGTACAGCGAATTGTGTCGGTCGGCTATTTTTACTAGCGTCGAGTAGATCTAAAATAAAACCGCAACAGGCGCATCAACGCAACGGGCCGGCTGTGGTCTGTGGGCAGGGCCGGACGGACGGACCAGATCGGTATCGGCCGGACAGGGGGCAAGAGAGGCATAACTCACATCATCTATGCAAAAAAATTCACGTCATCGCTTATTGGTTGGCGGTTCGGGCAAAAGGTTTTTGGCACAGCTTCAATCGTTGTAGCAGCAGCAGCAGCAGCAGCAGCGGCAGCGATTGTTTTCGTATTAGGCCAACTTGCAAAGCGGCTCTCTCACCGCTCCCGGCACGAAGAAAAGGCAGGATCGTAGCGACGACTCTGGACTCGCCCCGTATTTTCAGTCACCGGACGGTTGTGTTGTGTTTTTGCAGTGTTTGCAGAGCTGAAACAACAGGACGGCCCCGTATTTTCAGTCACCGTGCGGTTGTGTTGTGTGTTTGCAGTGTTTGCAGAGCTGAAACAACAGAACGACACGTTCAAACGGGCATTGTGTCGCCTGGGGGATGGCGACAGCAACGCATCGAAAGCACTTGCGAGGCAACCGGGGCCAAACGACTCACCTGGCCGGCGGGCAGCTCCACAGCTTCTCTAGGGCGAGGGCAAAGCTCAAAATAAATATCACAACAAACGTCCACCGGGACCGGCTGATCCTCGTCCGCGGATCGTGCGCCCGCTGTCAACTGCTGCTAACGTCAGTGGTGGCCGCTTCCCACCAACAGCGCGCTGTTGGCATCGACAAAGATGACGTTTTCGCTTCCTTTGGTTTGTTTTGAAATCGACCAGCACAGTGGGCCCGACCGGGCGTCCCCCAAAATCGGCTCGATTTAGGTATGCGGAGTAAAAGTCAGCCAACAAACTGTTGGTTTGGCTTGGAACTTTCCATTAGCTTGTGAAATGCCTTACTATTGTGATTAGGAAATAAAATAAAAACATTTCTCAGGCAGCGTTTCTTGGGAGCGCCTAAATGTCTGCAATTTGTCAAGCAGCGATGGTGTTTACAGTTCAGACGGCATTATTCATTAGTTCCGTAACGCCTGCAGGATATATTGAACTGTTTTATTAATCTTAGCAAGTTATTAATTTTTTCAGGGTCCCAAATGTATTGACCCACTTAAAAAAACGGTAAACGTATACATTCACCATTGCCGATGTCCTGCTTCGAGTAGGTCCGATTCTGTGCTCCCACCACTACTCTGGATTCATGAATTTTTGAAGATCAATGCATGCAAGATTCGTAAATTTTTGCAGATTCGATTCGAGATGTGAATGAATCTCGACGAAATATTCATGTAGCATAACACTAGATGGAACCTTCAAGCTGCTATCAAATTTTATGTTTTTACCATCAACTCTTCCAAACGTGCAAATGTTATGTCGACCTACGGTCAGTGTTGCGAACGGTGACGTTCATCGACATAAAATTGTAAACATTCATTCGATTTGAAGCTTCCCATTCCCATCTCTCTCTGTCATTTGACATTCCCGTCAAAAAATGTCATTTGACATGAAGACATTTTCAAGATACATTCATTTGACATTCGCCAACCTGTATGAATCGTGAACTGTGTCGTATTGCAAACGGCCGTATTCATGTCAAACTACAACAGAGCGTGCGGTGCAAAGGCTTTCATTTCACTAGTTTTTGCTATTTCACTAGAATTCAGCGACGATACACTTCATAATCCTCCGATCGTATCGATTTGTGTTGTTCAAAAAATGTCAAATGACATTCAGACTACATTGTTTACATTTCATGTCATTGCATCAGCCCTGACGGTAGCGACACGAATGAATTTCGTTTAATGACAGTCGTGTCGTGGAAGCATTGAATGTCATCAGCCAAAAATTATTTTGACCGGCTGTTTACGGTGACTGTCATGAAAAATGTCAACAGTTAACAACACTGCCTACGGTTACGTCGGTTCCTATGCAGATTTGCATGCAATGCTGTGTACAATATAGTCTAAAGCATTTTAGATTAGTTTGCCATAAAATATATCTATAATTTTATATTTTTCTAATAAAATGATGCAATAAAATATCCAATCTAATGAATCAATAACCGACATCAAATAAAAAAAAGCTCATTTCAGTAAATACATCATAAGCCCGCAATGGATTAGATGAACTGGGACATGGAGGTAGAGTTTCAACCGCCGGGGACACACTCATTCCATCGCAATTTCACACCCCAAACCAGTCGATTTACACTGTTCGGCACGTAAGATAATAACTCATGTCCACGGGACTTCCTCCCTCAGCTCCCGGACGGCCTCCAGAACCAGTACCGGACCCGAACAGGAACGGCAAGGAATGTAATTTTCAAACCGATGCATTTATCTGAATGCACCAGTGACGATGACGGTGGAGGCGGCCGTGGTGCAGAATGAATTATTGCCGTTGAGCGAATTTGGAATCGCATCCGTGCCGCGGGCTTGGTGTGTTTCTTGCAGCAGCAGCAGCTCCCGGAAACAACTCACCTTCCCTTCCCCTCACCTCCACAGCCTCATGACACACGCGCCCACCCGTCGCCCGTTCGCTGGTGACGCTGGTCACTCAATCACACGCCGGATAAAAAGCGCATCGGGAGCGGTAATTGAAAAATTCAAATTTTCTAATACTTCCGGCGTGCGCGCGCGCGTGTGTGTTTCGGAGTTGACACCGGAAATAGGGAGAGGGAGGGAAGGAGGCCGAACAAAAAAAAAAAAAAAACGGTCAGCAGAGCACAGTGGTGGCGGGAAGGGAATTGTAATTTCCTGCTCTGCTGGCTGGTGGTACGCTTCGCGCCATCCACACCTGCCCACACGTGGGTGCGCTGGAAGTTCGGCCGGGAGGAAAACGTATCTTTTGTAGTCAGCATTGGCATGCAAACTCAAGGCACAATCTTACAGGGTTTTCCAGGAGTTCTCGTAGCTGTGGGAAACTTTACTGACTCTTTCTTACGTGAAATGAACTTATTGTAATGGGAATTGGACTCTATAGCACCCTTGTTGGACAAATCCAATAGGAATTTCTAAGGAGCCTGTCCAAAACTTCCAATAGGAAAGAGATTAGGAAGTGTCCCACAACTACGAGAACCCCTGGAAAACCCGTGTAAGGTTTGAAACATTCCGTCTAATTAACAGCAGCGACCCAAAGAGTGCAAGAACACATAGCAAACGAAAAAAAAAGAACGAATCGCTGCTTCCCCACCAAAGGAAAAGTCGTTTTCGTTTTTTTTTTCAAAAATTTGCCTTTCAACCATGCCTGGCAATCCAATCGCTGCGGCAATCATATCGTAGCGGCTCAGCGTTTGCACTACTAAAATGAGCCTGCCTGCCAGAGCTGATACAGGGGGCCATGAGGCTGGTGTTGGGGGTGGGTGGTGAGAGGGTGAGAGATGGTGTGTAATAAAATTTACCATTCCCGGGGCCTCGCTCAACCGGCCGGAGAAAATGTCACCCTCGTTGTAACTCATTTTTTATCAGCCCAGAAGACGGTTACGATTTTTCCCATTTCCTTTAGGGTAGCTACGTATGTGTGTGTTTGTGTGTGTGTGTGGTTATAAAATCTTCCTCGCTTTACTCTCTCCTTACGTCCTGCTTACGTCGTCATCATCGGCTATCCCAGTGGTTTCGTGGCGTTCTCCCCCCCCCCCCACCCCCAGGAACCAGGAAGGAAAGGTAAGGATATTTCATTTTTCCGAGCCTTCCCCCTGCCCTCCATGGTCTCCCCCCCCTCCCTTTCACAACCCCCTTTGCGAAGTGTATATCCTGACTGCCTGTTTAAGGATGCACACACACACACACATGTAGGAAGGCAGTGAAGCGTAATGATCACTGGAGAGGACATAATCTCTTTCAGCTGCGCTACAAAACGCTTTCGCTTTCCGTTTTTCCCGCACGTTTGATGGCCGACAAGCGGTGGGCTGAGGCAACGACTTGCTCGGAGGGGGGAAGGAGGGGGCGGCAGGCAATGCATCCTTTCATGCCTGCAAATTGACACGTGCGTGCGTGCGTGCGTGCGTGTAGCACTCCCCCCTTCCCCTCAGTTCGGTTGGTTGTGTGTGTGTGTGTGTGTGTGTGTGTGTGTGTGTGTGTGTGTGTGTGTGTGCGTTCGTTTAAATATTTTCTTCCAATGTTTTTTACCGAGCTCGGTATGGTGAGAAATTGCCTTTGATTTGTTTCCCTCCCAACCCCCCCTCGCCCCCCCCCCACATATTGCCGTTTCCTTACATGGATGGTCCTTTTTTTGTTTGGTATTGCTCACCAAAATTTGTGCCTTCTTCTTTTTTAACCCCTTTTTTTGCCGTGCCGCTCGTTAGTCCACTCCTAGTGAAGGTAGGAACGCACGCCGGCAGCTACTAGATGCTAGGGGATTTTGTGTGTGTGTGTGTGTGTGTGTGTGTGTGTGTGTGTGTGTGTGTGTGTGTGTGTGTGTGTGTGTGTGTGTGTGTTTCGCAGCAGCACTACCGCCAGCACACTAGAAGGCTGTGTGGAAGGATTCTTTAAGATCTCCAGATACGAGTGTGCAGGGCTATGTCGCTTTATTTGAACTTCCGGTTATGCTTATGATTTGAGGCAGCGTTCCATCTTGAAGGTACAAGTCTAAGAAAAAAGCGAGAATAAAGCGTCATTTTACTTCCAGCGCTCAAACACGTTCCAACAATTCGGGATTAAAGCTTGTGTTTAACAAGCTACCAATTATGCCGTTGGAAGGAGTTTTTGCTAAGTAGGTTGCATAAGTTTAGGCGCCAAAAGCCGCTGAAAGGGTTTTTATTTTGTTCCTGTCAAGCAATAGCTGCCCTAAACATAGAGGTACACAGAAGGCGTCCGAAAAATGACGTAATCCGTCCTCTAAAACTCGCGTCCAATGGGCGATGCAGTAGTTCCCATTTAGCCAACAGTTACATTGTTCGTGTACTTTTTCTCGAAATATTTTATTCACCTTTGCCGCAAAAACGACACATACAAGCACCTCCACCGCTTGCAACAAATTTGCCCCAACGTGTGCAAATTGCTTCAAAAAGTGCGCCTAAATGTTTGCTCTTTGCATGACAATGACGTACCTTTTTAACTCGAGCGTCGCGTTGTGGCGATAGGAACGTTTGCCTTTAAAACACCTCCACGACCCTCGGCCCTTTTATCTTTTTATCCTGTCCTCCCGCCTCTCTCCTTTCCGCCTCGTTTTTTGTCACCTCTGCCGCTCTCCACCTCGGCATCGCTTCAAACGCAGCACGCAACGCGCCATTGTTTCGTTTCATCGCTTGTGAGTGTGTGCTGTCGGGTTTTTGGCTTGGTGCACACAGTCACTAATAACATCCTTTATTATTCTCCCTTCTTTTCTACCTTGTTTTCGATGTGTGTGTGTGTGTGTGTGTGTCCACTTCAAAAGGGGGTCGAAAGCGCAACCCCTTCATCCGCGCCGAGAAGAAGTGAAGGCGGATGCTGCTGGGGACACAATTTTCATGCTAAATTATGTAGGGAAGCGTAAAGTGTTTCACTCTTCAGAGACGCAAAAAACCAACCGTAACCACGTTTGCAGCGAAACGTTGCAGAGGGCCGTTTCGGGACCTTCCCGCTTCGCTCCCCGAGCGTTGGCTGGACCTGCCGGGTGGCTTGGACCGAACCCCAACATGGATGGGTGGGTTCGAACGAAAAAAAAAAAAACAAGAAAAAAACGAACGACACAAAAGTACAAACGGGCAGCGCATTCGTACACACTTCACAGCAGCATCACGCACGCATATCATCTAGAGGCGTCGCAGGCATCATCATTGCAGCATTTCGGGGGCCAACATTTTCTTTACCTCCCTTTGCTCCCTCACCCTTTGGTTGTGCGCGCGCGCGCGTTTTTGTGTTAGAACTTTCCCTTTGATGCGCTCTTGATGCTGCTATTAGCGGGTGGTACGGCGGCCATACTCCAACGATTGGGTGGTCCATCCAATCTTTTGCTCCGTCACCCTTGCTCCTACACGTACGCGTGTGCGTGTGTGTGCTTCCAATTTGGCCGGCCATTTGCGCCGTCCTGTCGCTCCGTCCCCGGTGCGATGCACCGAGGATGAAATGATTTGATTATTATGCACCCATGACTTGATGGCCCAACAGCCACTGCAACCCCGCTGGGCACTGGGTGTCGCACTCGAATTAATTATCTCCTTGGCCGGCTGCCGGGTGGGGCCCGCCCGGTGTGAAGGACTTTTATTCGGCGGATTGATAAGTTTTGCGGGCAGAGCACCATTTCGAGCTGCCCCGTGCGCTCGTGCCGTGTGTGTGTGTGGCGTTTCCGCTCAATTTCAGCGGATGAGCATTTGCGTTACCTTTTTTTTGTTTGTCTTACCTTGCTACTACTCCAACAGCAGCGAGAAAGCAGGCGAGAGAGAGAGAGAGAGAGTGAGGAACGGCGTGAAAATGGGAGAAATCGAAACCATCACGACCGCTCGAACGGTGCTACTAATGGGGCATATTATATTTATCTTTTGCAACAAGTTGACAGCGTACCATCAACTGTCATCAGGATCGTTGTGTTGCGCCAAACTACCGTAACGCTGCAGCGTCCGCGCCCCGTTGCCGCCGGTCTTCCACCCCGCCAGCCCGCGATGGATGGATGAAACGTTCGGGGCGCATCGGGGCAGGCACGCACCATGATCTATGGTTGGTTGGACTAGCTGGACAAGCGGCGGGTCCGGCGACGTGGCCGCGGGCAGGATATCTAGCCGTTGAGGTCGAGACGAGATTAAAATAACCGTAATGGCATGCGGTGCAAACATTCGCGGACGCAGGCAAACGTCCCGAACGTGCGCGCTTGGCGACTTGGAGAGAGAGAGAGCGTGAGAGAGAAAGAGGGTATGGGAAAAGGATCTTAATAGCGAACTAGTTGGCGGTGGGAACTTCGTCCGTCCGGTACGCTCAGGTCTTGCTTGTTGCTAAAGCTACGGTTAAATGGCCGTTGCAGGGTTTTCCTTCGGGGTTTGGTTTTAATACTGTCAGATACTACGCTCCTGCTGTTGATAGAGTCCTTCGTTACTTTGCTAAATGTGGCGTCAGGAATTGGCGAGATGTCAGTGGTGATGTTTTTGGAAGTTGTCAATTTCTGGAGCTGAAAGTCACACCAAGATATTCAAATCCCACGTTGCAGTGCTAAACCTACATTGAGATGTGCCGATTGTGCCTCTTTAATGTAGAATGTAGACCTTAACTGTCACAGAAACTTCAAATGTTTTGCAAGTCACCTGCTATAGGCCGACTAACGCAATTGGGGATTCAAAGTTACTTTTAATGGTTTTTTAAGCGTTTCAGACAAGTGACTTCAATTCTGGAATCCAATCGATCCTCTCGTATCGTGTGTCCTACCAGTGCCAAACGCACGTTGATATGTCTGATGTCTTCTTGTTCCTAGAGCACGATATCGTCTAACATTTCGTACAACGTTAGAGAGTATTGTTTGTAGTTCGGTCGAATCAGAGCCATGTCCAGTGCTGACAAATGTCACTGTCAATGTCATAAAAAAATCTGACTGAAACAAAATCCATATCAGCGTCACGTACTCTATTGTGATAATCAGAGGTGATGCTCAAAACGGTTGGTGTGACCAATACAGGCTTCATGACATTTTTGCGATCATCGCTTGGTCAGTCAGTATGTCATTTATATGACTGGGTGACGTTGGTGACAGAGTATCGGGTTTGAATCAAAGCACCCGTACGTCGCGGTCGGCTAGTCATGACGCACTTTCATTGAGTATCATCAATGACCATCAAGCTACCACGGATATGTTCATTATGCTCGTTGGTGAAAATCTCGTGATGCTCATGACATTTTGCAGCACTGGCCATGCCTACTGGAACTAGTAGGAGTGTCTTCGTGATAGCATGTTTTTCACTCATACCCCTTCAACACTCCAGGCCTGAACCGATATAAACTATATCTCAGCAATAAAGGTGCATCTAACCTGCTTGATTTTGCCTTGAAGAATCAGACGAAAGATGGATTCATTCAAACTATAGAGTTTTGAGCTAGTTGTCAGCTCTAGATATCATCAAACTGCTTCAGCCTAGTTCCAGGAATTCCTCCAAAGAAGGCAACATTAAAAATAATAAAGGTAGCTTAGGCTCTGGATTTAAAACGTTACGCAAACCCCGCTTTACTTGTCTGTCTAAAACCCCTGCACTTAGCCCGTACCGAGGGGCAATGCAACTCTGCCACACTGCCCTAAGCGCACCGTACCTCTTGCGAGTAAAAAAGATATTTTGGCATCCGCCGCAGAAGCACACACACTGTTGCGGGTTCGGCAACCTGACAGACCGACGGCTACACAGTAGCGCACCCCGCTGGAAGTCACTCACGGGCTCACGCGTACGCGGTGGGATCGGGATGGGGGCGGGGGGCACCGGGCGGGGCGTTTTGTTTCGGCGGTGGAAAATCCGAAGTTAATGAGCCGCAAGAGCTAAGGCGAGCACGGACGCGTTACACACATCCCAATTGCGCCCGCTCGAGTGCTGCACCAGTTGCGACCAAAAACAAGAACAAAAAAGGCCCCCCCAACTCCAACGCGAAACCCTTTCTACTTGTTCTTTTTTTTTTTTTTTTTTTGTTTGGTGGTTACTCTCTTGCTTCTCTCTCCCGCATCCCCTCAAACCTGCTAAATCGTTTGCCCTTGTCTTAGCCCAACGTCGCACGCGTACCCGTAGCGAGGGCGAGCAGTCGGGCGAGCCGAAGCGCAACAACGGCAAGCGCTCGGGGTCCGGGTTTGGCCACCGGCAGCGTTTTCCCGGCACGGTTGGAAAATCGTCCCGAGCCCGGCCCGGAGACACTGCTGCGCTGCAGCAACCCATTGACGGAGAACGGTTCGGGCGGCGGTCACGTGTGTGCGGAACGGCGGGGAGAAACCTCGCAAATCGATCGTCGAACCGCGAATAACGTCTTCATTCGCGTTTTCCGCTCGAACGGCGAAACGGCTTTCCACTCGGGGGTTTTTAATGGGCACGACACACACACACAACACCACACTCATCTCCGGGGGCGGGTGGCCAACGCGAGAGGGTCGAGCTAATCGAGTAGAGCGAGCTCCTTCGGTTGCGCACCGCTTTTAAGCACCGCAATGGGGAGCGTACAGGAAAAACAAAACCACATCATCGTGGTGGTGGAGCAGCGAGAAAAGCGTGGTGGAATGTAATTTTCCGTTTGATCTGCGCTGAAAATGGGCGCCCCAGTCTGTACGGTTGGCCGAGAGCCGTGGCGGAGGACTAGCCCGAAAGGATTTCGGTGCACAGGAAGAGCGCTTGTGACAAATCGCCCACGTCGTCAACGTCTTCGTCGCCAGGGGAAGTTTGCCAAGCAGCCAGTTTCCTTCAAGAACAATCGCAAACGAGCGCGTTTTGGCTGTGTTGCTACTTGCCGGTTCTGAGAGCATCCTTATCTTCCGTGCAGATATATTGACGGATGATAACAAGGTGCCATGTTGAGGGAGCTATGCAAGCACGATGGCTCAAAATATGGTTAAGTTGTTACAGATTAAACGTATCAAAGAGATCTGACAGGTTGCGGATTCAAGATTGATTAAACGACTGCTCTTACAGTAGGTGCACATGCTTCTATCTTACAGTTAAGCAGTAAGGGATTGGAAAGTATTAAAGAACATAGGAAAAAGATCATTTTCTAAACATTTACTTTAATTCAACAGTTTGTTTAGATGAAGAACTCATCGCAAACTGTTTAAGAATAACAATCTCGTGACCGCAACGAAACCCTAAAAGCGATAAAACAAAGTAGACACAGAAATCAAGCCACACCAAGGTGACTCTAAAAGTGAGGCAAATTAATTACTTAATGATTTGTAGCCGTCAACGGTAGCTGGTGGTGTACCGACCCGAATCAGTTTGCAACATCCGCCACCTTTGTAAACATCATGCCGGCACGCCTGACGCCTGCTTCGAATGAAGGTGGCAAGCGGAAGAATCGGAAGACAAAACAAGAGCTGGATAACCGGCGAACTTGTTACCCTGTGTTACAACAATCTGAACCCATAAACCAAACAAGATCAGACAGAGCTGTGGGAGCACTGTCTGCGTCGGGGGTTGTATGGTAATCAAACATATTAGAACAAATATTATACTAAATAAAATATTATGCAAGTAACCAACATTCAATTGTACCAACCTGAAAATTTTTACAGCACCCTAAAGAGGTTTCCATTTCCAAACCTGTTATAAACAAAATCTTATGAAAATACTCTTCTACGCATACCGTAATGTTACATCAACTAGTTCTGATCTAAGGTGAATCATTGAAGGGTACTACATTACAGAAAGTCCTTAATGAATAGTGCCAATTACATCGTTAAGGATCTATCTGTACTGTAGCACATTTAATTAGAGTTCATCCGTTGTGTCTTTACCAAGTTCACACTAACACTCCGTCACGATCATCATTCCCAAACCAATATTCTAGGACGCTTCAAATACTGAGACACTGCAATGTCTTACTACACGGTTGGCGCATCAATGAAACGTACTGCATTACAGAAAACCCTTACTGAATAGTACCAAATACATCGGTAAGGATCCATCGGTAATGTAGCACATTGCATCAGAGTTCATCCGTCGTGTCTTCTCCAAGTTCACACTAACACTCAGTCACGATGCCGTCAATTAACTTACGTTTTCGAATCAAATTTCCCAAACCAATATTCTAGGACACTTCCAATACTGAGACACTGCAATGTCTTACTACACGGTTGGCGCATCAATCGAATCAAAATCCCCAAACCAAAAATCTACGACACTACAAATACTGTGACACTTCGATGCCTTACTGATCGATTGTACACGATAAAAGGATCATTTACGAACATCCGATTGAAACGTAAACTTTCCTCTTATCGTGTTCAATTCAACAGATTTAGTCACTTTTGTGTACGTCGTGTCTATCACCAATGAACTAAACAAACATATTTCAGCAATACACACATCTCGGCCAACTTCAATGCTGGAAGCTTCTAGTAGGCAGTTGGTGCATCAATGCAAGATACTACATTGTAGAAAGCGCCCAATGAAATGCAGAAATTATATCATTTTGACCCTTTCTACAATGTGGTACATTGTATTCATTGTTTCTTCGTAAAGCTCACTTTAGCACTGAGCTACAATAACATGAATTCAGTTTTATTTCCATAGCAACATTTCAAAACCAATATTGTAGGACACTTCAAATACTGAGACACTGCGATGCCTTACTGAACGGTACTACATCATAGAAAGCGCATTACGAGCAGAAACATATAAATCGTATTAACCCTTTCTATGATGTGGCACATGCCATCAGAGTTGATCCGCCGTGTCTTCTTCAAGTTCACACTAACACTCCGTCACGATCACCATTCCCAAACCAATATTCTAGGACACTTCAAATACTGAGACACTGCAATGTCTTACTACACGGTTGGCGCATCAATGAAACGTGCTGCATTACAGAAAACCCTTACTGAATAGTACCAAATACATCGGTAAGGATCCATCGGTAATGTAGCACATTGCATCAGAGTTCATCCGTCGTGTCTTCTCCATGTTCACACTAACACTCAGTCACGATGCCGTCAATTAACTTACGTTTTCGAATCAAATTTCCCAAACCAATATTCTAGGACACTTCAAATACTGAGACACTTTGATGTTTAACTGAACGGTACTACATCATAGAAAGCGATTTACGAGCAGAAACATATAAATCGTATTAACCCTTTCTATGATGTGGCACATGCCATCAGAGTTGATCCGCCGTGTCTTCTTCAAGTTCACACTAACACTCCGTCACGATCACCATTCCCAAACCAATATTCTAGGACACTTCAAATACTGAGACACTGCAATGTCTTACTACACGGTTGGCGCATCAATGAAACGTGCTGCATTACAGAAAACCCTTACTGAATAGTACCAAATACATCGGTAAGGATCCATCGGTAATGTAGCACATTGCATCAGAGTTCATCCGTCGTGTCTTCTCCAAGTTCACACTAACACTCAGTCACGATGCCGTCAATTAACTTACGTTTTCGAATCAAAATTCCCAAACCAATATTCTAGGACACTTCAAATACTGAGACACTTTGATGTTTAACTGAACGGTACTACATCATAGAAAGCGATTTACGAGCAGAAACATATAAATCGTATTAACCCTTTCTATGATGTGGCACATGCCATCAGAGTTGATCCGCCGTGTCTTCTTCAAGTTCACACTAACACTCCGTCACGATCACCATTCCCAAACCAATATTCTAGGACACTTCAAATACTGAGACACTGCAATGTCTTACTACACGGTTGGCGCATCAATGAAACGTGCTGCATTACAGAAAACCCTTACTGAATAGTACCAAATACATCGGTAAGGATCCATCGGTAATGTAGCACATTGCATCAGAGTTCATCCGTCGTGTCTTCTCCAAGTTCACACTAACACTCAGTCACGATGCCGTCAATTAACTTACGTTTTCGAATCAAAATTCCCAAACCAATATTCTAGGACACTTCAAATACTGAGACACTTTGATGTTTAACTGAACGGTACTACATCATAGAAAGCGATTTACGAGCAGAAACATATAAATCGTATTAACCCTTTCTATGATGTGGCACATGCCATCAGAGTTGATCCGCCGTGTCTTCTTCAAGTTCACACTAACACTCCGTCACGATCACCATTCCCAAACCAATATTCTAGGACACTTCGAATACTGAGACACTGCAATGTCTTACTACACGGTTGGCGCATCAATGAAACGTACTGCATTACAGAAAACCCTTACTGAATAGTACCAAATACATCGGTAAGGATCCATCGGTAATGTAGCACATTGCATCAGAGTTCATCCGTCGTGTCTTCTCCATGTTCACACTAACACTCAGTCACGATGCCGTCAATTAACTTACGTTTTCGAATCAAAATTCCCAAACCAATATTCTAGGACACTTCAAATACTGAGACACTTTGATGTTTTACTGAACGGTACTGCATCATAGAAAGCGCGGTACGAGTTGAAATACATAAATCGTATTAACCCTTTCTATGATGTGGCACATGCCATCAGAGTTGATCCGCCGTGTCTTCTTCAAGTTCACACTAACACTCAGTCACGATGCCGTCAATTAACTTACGTTTTCGAATCAAAATTCCCAAACCAATATTCTAGGACACTTCAAATACTGAGACACTTTGATGTTTTACTGAACGGTACTGCATCATAGAAAGCTCAGTACGAGTTGAAATACATAAATCGTATTAAAACTTTCTATGATGTGGCACATGCCATCAGAGTTGATCCGCCGTGTCTTCTTCAAGTTCACACTAACACTCCGTCACGATCACCATTCCCAAACCAATATTCTAGGACACTTCAAATACTGAGACACTGCAATGTCTTACTACACGGTTGGCGCATCAATGAAACGTGCTGCATTACAGAAAACCCTTACTGAATAGTACCAAATACATCGGTAAGGATCCATCGGTAATGTAGCACATTGCATCAGAGTTCATCCGTCGTGTCTTCTCCATGTTCACACTAACACTCAGTCACGATGCCGTCAATTAACTTACGTTTTCGAATCAAAATTCCCAAACCAATATTCTAGGACACTTCAAATACTGAGACACTTTGATGTTTTACTGAACGGTACTGCATCATAGAAAGCGATTTACGAGTTGAAATACATAAATCGTATTAACCCTTTCTATGATGTGGCACATGCCATCAGAGTTGATCCGCCGTGTCTTCTTCAAGTTCACACTAACACTCAGTCACGATGCCGTCAATTAACTTACGTTTTCGAATCAAAATTCCCAAACCAATATTCTAGGACACTTCAAATACTGAGACACTTTGATGTTTTACTGAACGGTACTGCATCATAGAAAGCGCTTTACGAGCAGAAACATATAAATTGCATTAACCCTTTCTATGATGTGGCACATGCCATCAGAGTTGATCCGCCGTGTCTTCTTCAAGTTCACACTAACACTCCGTCACGATCACCATTCCCAAACCAATATTCTAGGACACTTCGAATACTGAGACACTGCAATGTCTTACTACACGGTTGGCGCATCAATGAAACGTACTGCATTACAGAAAACCCTTACTGAATAGTACCAAATACATCGGTAAGGATCCATCGGTAATGTAGCACATTGCATCAGAGTTCATCCGTCGTGTCTTCTCCATGTTCACACTAACACTCAGTCACGATGCCGTCAATTAACTTACGTTTTCGAATCAAAATTCCCAAACCAATATTCTAGGACACTTCAAATACTGAGACACTTTGATGTTTTACTGAACGGTACTGCATCATAGAAAGCTCAGTACGAGTTGAAATACATAAATCGTATTAAAACTTTCTATGATGTGGCACATGCCTTCAGAGTGGATCCGCCGTGTCTTCTTCAAGTTCACACTAACACTCCGTCACGATCACCATTCCCAAACTAATATTCTAGGACACTTCAAATACTGAGACACTGCAATGTCTTACTACACGGTTGGCGCATCAATGAAACGTACTGCATTACAGAAAACCCTTACTGAATAGTACCAAATACATCGGTAAGGATCCATCGGTAATGTAGCACATTGCATCAGAGTTCATCCGTCGTGTCTTCTCCAAGTTCACACGAACACTCAGTCACGATGCCGTCAATTAACTTACGTTTTCGAATCAAAATTCCCAAACCAATATTCTAGGACACTTCCAATACTGAGACATTGCAATGTCTTACTACACGGTTGGCGCATCAATCGAATCAGAATCCCCAAACCAAAAATCTACGACACTACAAATACTGAGACACTTCGATGCCTTACTGATCGATTGTACACGATAAAAAGACCATTTACGAACATCCGATTGAAACGTAAACTTTCCTCTTATCGTGTTCAATTCAACAGATTTAGTCACTTTTGTGTACGTCGTGTCTATCACCAATGAACTAAACAAACATATTTCAGCAATACACACATCTCGGCCAACTTCAATGCTGGAAGCTTCTAGTAGGCAGTTGGCGCATCAATGCAAGATACTACATTGTAGATAGCGCCCAATGAAATGCAGAAATTATATCATTTTGACCCTTTCTACAATGTGGTACATTGTATTCATTGTTTCTTCGTAAAGCTCACTTTAGCACTGAGCTACAATAACACAAAAAATTCAGTTTTATTTCCACAGCAACATTTCAAAACCAATATTGTAGGACACTTCAAATACTGAGACACTGCGATGCCTTACTGAACGGTACTACATCATAGAAAGCTCTTTACGAGTTGAAATACATAAATCGTATTAAAACTTTCTATGATGTGGCACATGCCATCAGAGTTGATCCGCCGTGTCTTCTTCAAGTTCACACTAACACTCCGTCACGATCACCATTCCCAAACCAATATTCTAGGACACTTCGAATACTGAGACACTGCAATGTCTTACTACACGGTTGGCGCATCAATGAAACGTACTGCATTACAGAAAACCCTTACTGAATAGTACCAAATACATCGGTAAGGATCCATCGGTAATGTAGCACATTGCATCAGAGTTCATCCGTTGTGTCTTCTCCATGTTCACACTAACACTCAGTCACGATGCCGTCAATTAACTTACGTTTTCGAATCAAAATTCCCAAACCAATATTCTAGGACACTTCAAATACTGAGACACTTTGATGTTTTACTGAACGGTACTGCATCATAGAAAGCTCAGTACGAGTTGAAATACATAAATCGTATTAAAACTTTCTATGATGTGGCACATGCCTTCAGAGTGGATCCGCCGTGTCTTCTTCAAGTTCACACTAACACTCCGTCACGATCACCATTCCCAAACTAATATTCTAGGACACTTCAAATACTGAGACACTGCAATGTCTTACTACACGGTTGGCGCATCAATGAAACGTACTGCATTACAGAAAACCCTTACTGAATAGTACCAAATACATCGGTAAGGATCCATCGGTAATGTAGCACATTGCATCAGAGTTCATCCGTTGTGTCTTCTCCATGTTCACACTAACACTCAGTCACGATGCCGTCAATTAACTTACGTTTTCGAATCAAAATTCCCAAACCAATATTCTAGGACACTTCAAATACTGAGACACTTTGATGTTTTACTGAACGGTACTGCATCATAGAAAGCGCTTTACGAGCAGAAACATATAAATTGCATTAACCCTTTCTATGATGTGGCACATGCCATCAGAGTTGATCCGCCGTGTCTTCTTCAAGTTCACACTAACACTCCGTCACGATCACCATTCCCAAACCAATATTCTAGGACACTTCCAATACTGAGACACTGCAATGTCTTACTACACGGTTGGCGCATCAATCGAATCAAAATCCCCAAACCAAAAATCTACGACACTACAAATACTGAGACACTTCGATGCCTTACTGATCGATTGTACACGATAAAAGGATCATTTACGAACATCCGATTGAAACGTAAACTTTCCTCTTATCGTGTTCAATTCAACAGATTTAGTCACTTTTGTGTACGTCGTGTCTATCACCAATGAACTAAACAAACATATTTCAGCAATACACACATCTCGGCCAACTTCAATACTGGAAGCTTCTAGTAGGCAGTTGGCGCATCAATGCAAGATACTACATTGTAGAAAGCGCCCAATGAAAAGCAGAAATTATATCATTTTGACCCTTTCTACAATGTGGTACATTGTATTCATTGTTTCTTCGTAAAGCTCACTTTAGCACTGAGCTACAATAACATGAATTCAGTTTTATTTCCACAGCAACATTTCAAAACCAATATTGTAGGACACTTCAAATACTGAGACACTGCGATGCCTTACTGAACGGTACTACATCATAGAAAGCGCATTACGAGCAGAAACATATAAATCGCATTAACACTTTCTATGATGTGGCACATGCCATCAGAGTTGATCCGCCGTGTCTTCTTCAAGTTCACACTAACACTCCGTCACGATCACCATTCCCAAACCAATATTCTAGGACACTTCAAATACTGAGACACTGCAATGTCTTACTACACGGTTGGCGCATCAATGAAACGTACTGCATTACAGAAAACCCTTACTGAATAGTACCAAATACATCGGTAAGGATCCATCGGTAATGTAGCACAATGCATCAGAGTTCATCCGTCGTGTCTTCTCCAAGTTCACACGAACACTCAGTCACGATGCCGTCAATTAACTTACGTTTTCGAATCAAAATTCCCAAACCAAAAATCTACGACACTACAAATACTGAGACACTTCGATGCCTTACTGATCGATTGTACACGACAAAAAGACCATTTACGAACATCCGATTGAAACGTAAACTTTCCTCTTATCGTGTTCAATTCAGCAGATTTAGTCACTTTTGTGTACGTCGTGTCTATCACCAATGAACTAAACAAACATATTTCAGCAATACACACATCTCGGCCAACTTCAATGCTGGAAGCTTCTAGTAGGCAGTTGGCGCATCAATGCAAGATACTACATTGTAGAAAGCGCCCAATGAAATGCAGAAATTATATCATTTTGACCCTTTCTACAATGTGGTACATTGTATTCATTGTTTCTTCGTAAAGCTCACTTTAGCACTGAGCTACAATAACATGAATTCAGTTTTATTTCCACAGCAACATTTCAAAACCAATATTGTAGGACACTTCAAATACTGAGACACTGCGATGCCTTACTGAACGGTACTACATCATAGAAAGCGCATTACGAGCAGAAACATATAAATCGTATTAACCCTTTCTATGATGTGGCACATGCCATCAGAGTTGATCCGCCGTGTCTTCTTCAAGTTCACACTAACACTCCGTCACGATCACCATTCCCAAACCAATATTCTAGGACACTTCAAATACTGAGACACTGCAATGTCTTACTACACGGTTGGCGCATCAATGAAACGTACTGCATTACAGAAAACCCTTACTGAATAGTACCAAATACATCGGTAAGGATCCATCGGTAATGTAGCACAATGCATCAGAGTTCATCCGTCGTGTCTTCTCCAAGTTCACACGAACACTCAGTCACGATGCCGTCAATTAACTTACGTTTTCGAATCAAAATTCCCAAACCAATATTCTAGGACACTTCAAATACTGAGACACTTTGATGTTTTACTGAACGGTACTGCATCATAGAAAGCGGATTACGAGCAGAAACATATAAATCGCATTAACACTTTCTATGATGTGGCACATGCCATCAGAGTTGATCCGCCGTGTCTTCTTCAAGTTCACACTAACACTCAGTCAAGATCATCATTCCCAAACCAATATTCTAGGACACTTCAAATACTGAGACACTGCAATGTCTTACTACACGGTTGGCGCATCAATGAAACGTACTGCATTACAGAAAACCCTTACTGAATAGTACCAAATACATCGGTAAGGATCCATCGGTAATGTAGCACAATGCATCAGAGTTCATCCGTCGTGTCTTCTCCAAGTTCACACGAACACTCAGTCACGATGCCGTCAATTAACTTACGTTTTCGAATCAAAATTCCCAAACCAAAAATCTACGACACTTCAAATACTGAGACACTGCGATGCCTTACTGATCGATTGTACACGATAAAAAGACCATTTACGAACATCCGATTGAAACGTAAACTGTCCTCTTATCGTGTTCAATTCAACAGTGATTGAAAAACCTTTCTCGTGGTACAGTCGTCAACTCGTACGATTCAACAACATGCCCGTCTTGGGTTTAAGCCCGGAATGGACCATGTGCCGCCATACGTAGGACTTTTGACTATCCTGCTATGGGGGGGGGGAATCAATAAGTCACTGAAAACCAAGCCAAAACAAGTGGTACAGGACAGGCCTCGACCAACAACGGTTGTTGAGCCAAAGAAGAAGATGATGGTTTAAAATACGAATCAAACGTAAATTTTCCCTTTTATCGTGTTGGTCAATTCAGCAGATTCTGTCACCTCGGTGGTTTATTACGGAACGCGTTTACGAGATTCTTTTCTTTTCGAACGGAAGTGCATCGAGCCAGTCGATTGAAATTGATGATAAAAATATGTGTAACGCGATAGCCCTTAATGGTGTTTTGTATCCGCATATTCACTTGCAGGGTTTAACTCACTCACTTAGTCGGCACACAAAGTGACTCACTCTTTTAGGATGCAAAAAATCTCACGCAATAATAGTACTCGCCGGCGCAGAATTTGATTTGGGATTGAATAGAACCCGCAAAGAATGGATAGCTAGATTCGGCGCAGAGTGAGTAGAACACCAATGTAATAGTTTAAGTTTTTTTTTTTTGTTAATGAATCGTTGAAGAGTGGATTCAAATTTCTTTCTCTTCTTTTCTGATTCAAAATAGAATAGAAAAGAATGAATATTCACATCACTGTGGAAGAGAGAATTAAAAAAGTGCTAAAAGTTTATGCTGAATACATGCCATTCGTTTCGTGTGATTCGAGTCCAACAGAATTGCTGCCTTCGTAACATTTCTTCTTCTCCTACCGATTCTTAGTCGGTGATACTGGATGAAATACATATTACTTGGTATGTTGATTCATTCTGAGCCCACTCACTAATGGACGATCAGACAAAATGAGGAAACACTAAGCGATATAATTAAACTAATTGCGCGAGAGCTCTTGTGGAGATAATTTCTAAGTAAAAGTTTCAGGAACTACCACCATATTATGGGGGGGGGGGGTTCTCCCCGGGCGGAGCGCGGCTAGAACCTGGCGCACTCTACCTGCTGCTTTGCTCGAGCAGTGAGCTTACCGTTTGCGCTAAACCACCTAGTCAGCCTTGCTAGCACAAACAAGCCATAAAACGTTTGACCTAATGGCCCGGTGCAACGCGGAGCGATCAAAGCAATCAACGGATTCGATGATCAAACTTTGCTCAAGACTGTCACACTGTCGTCTCCCCCGTCAACTCATTCGTCACCCTTCATCATTGCCTGGAGCTGCTGATAGTTGTCGGTAGATGCGCGCGCGCGCGCGCATGTGTCTATCGGGCAGTGGACAAAGTCTCTACACAGCAAAAGCGGGACACATTTTCCCCCTTGGGTTTGACATATGACCCGAAGGCATAACCAGCTCGCCCGTACATGGGGTGTCTGTGACCGAATGCCGTCACGGAGGGAGAGCATGATGATCGCGTCGATTGCGTCGAACGATCGCACAACAGGGGCCTAACCTACGAGTTGAACGCGCGGGAGCTTTGTAACCGAACCCTGTTCGCCTTCTGCCTCTCCCGCTACTCCCGCGCGTTCCAATCCGGACTTCCCACTAGCTGGTCCAACTTCCTCCCGTTTTTAATTTCCCTGTTTCTCGCTGCCCTTAACGAGCACCGGAGCCTTAAAAACCCCGCGACCGATGACCGATGACAGGCAGGCAGACGACGACGACATCTTTAGCAGCGAAAAGAGAGAAAGAAGAGAGAGAAAAAAAACGCACCCGCCAGTTTGTCACACAGTGCGCGGGTGTCAATTTCGGGGTTTTCGGTTCCTATTTTGCTTCTGCCCTCCGCGCCCCGCGCTGAACACCCTACAATCCCCTGCACAGCACTTGTCCCGAGCGGCGCATCGCCTTTTGGGCCGACTGGGCCGTGCAACTACACATAAAACGGGGAAAAACAAATGAGCTTCAAATGGTCGCTCGATGTCACTGTTGTTGCGCGGCCCGGAACAAACGTTGCGAGTGTGTGTCGGGTGGCTCAGTTGTCCGCCTCTCTACCTCTCTTTCTCTCGCTCTCTTTGCGGGATGTGTCAAAAAAAAAACAACCCCGGGATCGATGATGGATGTACACGCTCAGGGATGTCCTTTTCCACATGTCCTCTCCGATGCGATTTTGCGGCAGTAACGACACTTCCAACTTCATCCCCAGCTCCCCGTCATCCTCATGTTTGTCCTGTGTCCTGTGGGCTGAGAGTCTTAATTTTCGAGCCCTGCGCGACCCTTCGCGTGTTCGTGGTCGGGTGAAGGTTGGCTGCCGTGACACGCACGACGCAGTAGTCTTTTCTTTATTTTATTTTTCCAGTGATGGTGTGTATGTGTGTGTGTGCCTCGGTCCCGGAACCATATGTGGCGGAGGTTTTCAGGGCATAGGCTTTTTTCTACCTTCTCTAACGCGGCTTCTCTTTTTTTGCCTTTGCTGGGTCTGGGGCGCGCGTGAAGCAGCGTGTGTGAGGTCGTTCGAGGATCGTTCGGCGGAGAGAAGAGCGCACAGCAAAGCACCAACCAGCCAACCAGCAACAACGGGAAGCGAACAAAAAAAAAAAGCATAGATACCCCTTATTCGGACTTACAACACAAAAACCTCGGCAATCTCGTGCAGATCATTGGCCCATGCGCAATGATCCGGCAGACTTTTGTCTTTTCCGAAACTGCATTGCCGCCGCCGAGGGGTTTTCCTCCGTGGCCCGAGCAAAGTGCGCTGGCGCGCAGCCGAGCTGGCGCGGCGTTTGCCGCAGCACAACAAAGCACACGCACACAGCCATCGAAGGGTACGGTTTTAAGTATATTTTCGGCTAAGCCGTTGGGCCCGCAACCGAAACCGGCGAGCGAGCCTTTAACCGGTCGGCAGGGAATAAAGGTCCCGCTAGCAGGCCAGCCAGCAGCACCAGAGGAGCGGATCACTGTTTCTATCCTTTTTCGGCAGCGCTGTCCCAGCTATTTGGCAGCGGAAACTGTTAGAGGAGTTTCTCCCTGGAGTAACATTACAACAACAACAACAACAACAGCAACAACAAAAAACGCACATTAAACACTCACATCCGACGCACACAATATTGGTTTGGGGGGGGGGGGGGGGGCAGTGCACTGGCGGTATCGCGATCATCGCGCATTTTTTTTCTCTTTATCGTCCTTTTTTGCAACACGCAATTTGTGACCCGAAAAGGGAAGGGAGGGCCAGGTAGGGCGACGTGTATAGCAATGGCCTTTTGTCCCCGGGCCGATCGATTCTCGGGGCGAAAGAGATTATTTGACGTAACACGGCTATGGTGGGAAATGTAGTTTTCCTATTGTGCGCGCGCGCGCCTAATCGTAACCTGCCGCGGCTGGCGGTCTGCTCGCAAAAACACACACACACACACACTCCCGTCACCCGTCTTTCGGTAGGATTAGGATTGTATCGCTATTGTGTGTGTATGTGGATTAAGTCGTGACGCACTTTGTGATGTGCAGCGCGTCAACGCTTTGATGGCTTTTAGCAGAGCAACAGTGCCGACATTCTCGGCCGAACTAAACGTTGTCAGCAAACATCTAAAAGGCTATAAGCTTTGGATTTTTATAACTGAGAACTGAACAGAATTAGGCTTAGTTTGGTTGCAATGTAGATGATAGTTATAACTGTTTAATCGCAATGTTTCGAGCCTCAAAACGGGCTCCTTGTTCTGGGAGTCCTAGGGAGTGTTTATCTATTATCTAATCAATCAAATCTAATCTAAGTCAACCAATGGTTTCGACTGTATTGGGTGAGAGTGAGATTAGCTTGATGCACTTTACGCCCAGGCGATTTGCAGTATCGCAGTAGCAACTTTTATAAAACATTAGCATTACGCTTGCCATTTGATATTTAGCATTTTCACCATGAGCTACGAATGAAGAGCTAGACGTAAGTTTGCAACATATTTGGACACAAGATGTGGATGTTGCAAAACAGGGAGAATCGCTTCCATTGCTACGCTTTATTGTACTGATAGGCATATTTATTGTAGCTTGAATAAAACAGACTAAAGCTAGCGAGAATACTCAGAATGGTAAAATTAAATTAAAATCCCTGGCGCTAACATCCCAATAATATAATTAAGCAAAGCAAACCTCATTTTGGGGTAATTTTTTAAATTATTTAACTGTAATTTTTAGACAGCTTGTCTCCTGCATACGCTGTGAAATATATTCACTAAAGTGCTGGATTGTGATATTAGCTTAGTATAAATTTGATGAGAATGAGAAGAGTGCACATTAATCGTCGGTCTGTTTGCAACTGTGTATTCGTTTGTCCCTTAGTTTATTACTTAATTCATTACCAAGTTCATTCGTGTAGTTCGAGCAGTTCATTTCCTGCAGTCCTAATTAGTCAAGTAGTTTTATCCTTATGGTTTAATTCCTTCTAATTGGTATGTGCTTTCTTATTTGAATTCATATTCGAAATATTAATGTTAACCCAAAATCCAACATACGCTATCAATCAGAGCTTTACAGGAATTGTTTACGCCCTAGAATGATTTTAAAAACTAAGCCAACGCGTATTTATTGTTGTCCCTATGCACCGAGAATCATCAGAGAAAGTTATCTAATTCCAATTTCTATCAACCGTTTAGGGAATGTTTTGCATTTTGTCAAACCTTGCACAGGTTCAATCATATCAAATCTCTCAGATGACTTGAAGCATACTTTTGACATGAACACAGATATGTTTGGATCGATTGGCTCTTCATGAAATTGTTAAGAACTTAAAACTAGTTATTTGTGCAGTATGCTTTGTAAGGCAATTCCACTTAGAAGATCTCTGGTCCCGGGAAAACTCTGTTAAACCACTTATTTAATCACGTTGATCTTGCATTGCCTGTTGCTGTTCATTTACTTGGAGAACCTCGTAAACGCCAACCGAATGCACATCCTATGGGGTCTTTACCATTCGCGCTCAAATCTATCCAACTGCGATGGCACACGGCGGCAAGGATACACACCGTCTGCTTGTTTGTGTGCCGCCGCTCGATTGATGGTCGCTGGGTGGATGCAGCGTCAAGTAGCGCCGGCCAAAAGGCCACGAGCACAACACCAACAACAACAAAAAAAAACCCTCCGTTTCCTGCACAAACCCCAACCGGACATGGCAAGCACACATATTTGCCAAGCCATTGAAAAGCGCCATCGGGGAGTAGAGACGAAATAATAATAGTAAAAAAAAGCAAAGAAACGAAACCCAACGGACACGGGAACAGAAAAGAATCGAAAACGCGTATTAGCTCAGCGGCTCATTGCAGTGTCACTTGCGGGGGGGCGGGGTATGCGGGGGGGGGGGGAGCAAAGGGGGCATATGCGGTTGAAGCCACTTGAACACCTTCCCGCAACCCGGTAGAATGGGGGAGTCTTGGCAAGGCGAGGCGAGGGAAGGGTGTAGACGGAACTGGTAGCGTCCGGAACTGGCCACTCCATCGGTGCGAGGCCAGTCCAGATCGGTGCACCACACCCTGGGCCGCACCACAGCCGCACCAGCCGACGAAGGTGCGAGCGCATGTGTGTGTTGACACGAGATGCATCTTAATGGCGCAGAAGAGAAGAGGCGAACCGATTAAAAAACGGCGCAACGAAAACACTTGACACTATTCGGAAGCCCTTTTTCGTGCGCGGGTTCGTTGCTGATGGGCAGCGCTTTGATTAAACAGTCGTCGGTGTCGGCCTCGAACAAGAAGTGTGGACAGCGTCGGTAGCGCTGCCCATGGGTAGATGGCGCCACAGAACGACAGCGAGGGCGACAGAAAGAAAACTCAAGCGCTCGCACCGAAATAACGAAATAGAAACCACATCGAACAGGCAAACGGTAGCAGCGGGCGAAATTGTTTCGCCTCCCGCTAAACTGCGTTAATATAATATTGACCATAATTGAGCTAGTGGAAGGTAGAAGGCGTGAAGCTAGGGCACAACGGCACAATAAACAAAGCTCTCTAAATGTCACACAAAAAAAAACCAACAAAACAAAGTCCCAAGAAAAGCTGAAACTTTGGAAATATTGGTCATTGCTACGATTGCCGCGAAGACGACGAACGGCCACCACCCAAAATCGCATTTGATTAGCGGACCATACACACAGGCCGCACACCAAGAACAGTGTGCCGTGAAAAATGTGGAAATGGACACATTTTTGGCGATCGGGCGCGCGTACGGGGCGCGACCGTGTGCACGCTCGGAGTGACTTTTCGATGGTCCATCGTAAAAAGTCGCCAACCGTGGAACCTCGTCGTCGCAATTTGGGTGAGTGTGGCAGAGAAAGAGACAGCGGTGGATGCCGAAGGGCGGCAACTTTTTTGTTTTCGTTCAGTCGATTGACTGTTTTCACCACATCTCCGCCCAAACGCGGGTGTTGCGCGGGCTTGGCTATGTGGGTGGTTCCTGCTTGACGAGCGCGATGCGCCCGTGATTTTAAGGAGCTGCTGCAAGGCGCATAATTTAGATAGGCGCATACATAGTTGCTTCTGTTGCTTGAATTGTTTAACATTGCATATTTTCGCGCGAGGGCCGATTTTTCCCTGTATACATGAAGCCTGAACCTGTATTCATCATATAAAACACATCATTTTGGCAAGATGACAGTGGCAAAATTGCTACAAAGGTGCTTTTGAACCGTGCATTTTAATGAATTCTATGCACTTGAATGTTCCCTTATTTGGTGCGGGTAATTCATTGGAAGTTGGAGGAATTATATCGGTATTACTTTTCCATTTATCGTCGTGTTTGAGTTCACGTCCAAGGTGAGACATTTCTGTGTTATCTTGGCATACGTTGCGAAAAAAGATCAAAAGATTTATCAACTTGATCGTACTGCGTGTTTGAAGCTTTTGGCTTAAATTTTGAATGCATCTTAGTGAAATCATCTTGCATCTATAGTAAAACATACCAAACATTTAGGAAAAATGGGCCAAATCGCAATTATTTTGAGTAAGTGAATGCCATTACGTAGTAGTTATGTACTGATGGGAAATACGAAATTTTCGTTGGAATCGATATTCCGGCTAGCTCCAAAGTTTTTGGGAATCGATTCCGAATAGAAGGCCGCAATTAGTTTCCGGAATCTGCTCCCGAATTAGAACCGGAATTGGCCCCAGAATCGGAATTGGATTCGGCTTCAGAATAGGAATCAGCTCCGGAATCGGATTCGATGTCGGAATCGGAAAAGGCGTTTGAGTCGAATGATACTACGTATTGGTAGCCGCAAAGAATCCAAATTTACTTTTAAACGATACATTCTCATGGAGATTCCCGGGCTGCTTTCGGTTCTGGAACATCTTATTTCAATTCAAGAACTGATTCTCATTCTGGAACTAATTCCAATTCTTGCGTCAAGTCTGACTCCGTTACTGGAGCAAATTACGATTCCAAGGAGGATTCCAATTCCAGAGCCGATTCTGATTCCGGAGCCAACTCCCACTACTATGGTAAAAAAATAAGCAATCTCGTAGCTTTTTTACATCATTTACAGCGTTATCCAAAGCTCGAACTTCTTGAGGAAATGCTAAGGATTACACATTTCATAAAATAATTGATATTGATTGAAATAGCTTGGGAATTACGAGCAGTAGCCTACGCCTTTTCGACTGATGAATTTGAAGATTCCTATTTTCGGATAGGACCTGGACTTGTCCGAAACCACTCGTCCGCAACAATGTTGTGTGTTTTGGCTTCTATCTATTCGGTTTCCGACAACGATGCGCGAGAGGTGTTCTTCAGCCTTGCTGTAATGTGACCAACCCTTGACCAACATGGCTAATGGACTGTTGCAGCAAGCCGGATAACGCAAAACGTCACCGGCCGTCAATGAGCCGCAAGTCGTAAAGCTCTTGATTAGGACATTGGTTAACGTCTTTTTTTATTTCTGTTAAAGAAGAAAATCCAAACTCAACGAGCAGCATCGGATATTGGCTACACCCATAAACCGTCCTGCCTTTGACTTCCCGGCCACTCCACACCCCCTCCCCAACCCCAACAGGATCCACAAATAATGGCACAAGGCTGCAGCGGAGAGCGAAACACGAGAAACACCTCAAACAAAAACGCTGCAGCGGCCACCATTTATATACGCAACACATTTGCACAACAAATCTTTGCCGGATGTCCTTTCCCCCTTTCTCGCTTTCCCGTCTCCGGCATCGCCAAACAAAAAACCAGTGCTACTAGTGGCAGGATGTGCGCGCCAGGCCTGGCCCGGACTGGATATTCAACTCCGTTCCGCTCGTGCCGCTCAACGATTGGAAAATTGAGTGTGTAATTCGTGTCTCGTCAGACCAGAACGCACACAGCCACAAACACACATACACACACAGACACACAGGGGGCCCGTTTTTCCTGACCTCTTCCCGCCACGGCTGACCGACCGAGCAAAGGGACCGGGCACAGCCGGGAGCAGGCAGGCAGACAGGCAGCCAGCCAGGCAGCATCACACAATGGCTAAACGAGCCGAAACGCTGGTGACAGCCACAATAATAGAGTCACCACGGGGTCGGGGATGGAGATAAGGATGAAGGATCTGCAGCAGCAGCAGCAGAGGAGGGAAAGTGGGGGTATCCTTTCCTTTTGCGCCCCGCAGAACAGGAGGTGATTGAATCTTCGGTCGGCCAGGGTCGTTGATCGTGCGCCTGTCAGTCTGATCGAATCTGGGAAAAGGCGTGTATGTGTGTGTGTGTGTGTTTGTGTGTGTTTGGCGGAAAATCCGTGAATTAGTGTCCCTCGCAACATAATAAAAGCTGCTCAGAATGAGATCGCGCCTACTACTACAGCCAATCGTACACATCGGGTCAAACGCACACACACACATATATATTCATTATCCTTCCTGTCAGCTGCACGCACCGTGGTGTTACACCGTGATGGGTTTACGCGCTCGATAACGTTGCGTTTTGTTGCGTTTTGTTGCGCGCAGAGCCATTTATCCTTTATCCTTTCCATCGAGGCCGCGAGGATTTGCGTTTGGGGTGAAGGTCGCCATCATTTAGCCGTTAGCCGGAATGGTAGCGGCCAAAGCGGCCCACTAGAAAGGGGAAATCGAGGTGTGCAAGAGCATAACAAGGAGGCGGGAGAGGAGCGAGCGGCGGGGAATGGATAAAGAATGTTGGAAACAGCAACACACCACGGAACGGGGAAATGAGAATCGGATCGGCGATGCGGTTTTGTGCATTGATGTGTATCTTCCGCCACAACACCCCCCCCTTTCCCCGGCAGCAGTACACGGAAAGGCAAGGGTCTCGTTCCCGTCCTTTCCCTCGTCCTCTTGTTCGTAACGCAACACAACAACAACAAAAAAAACTCATTTAAAAATGTGTTTAAAACGTGTCAACTGAAGAAAGAAAATGGAACGAATAAAAAAACTGCTCACGCTCAAGTGAAATAAAGCAAAGGCAAACTAGAAAACAGATAGCAGATAGCAGAAAGTAAGAGAGAGCGAGAGAAAGACAGCCCCGGAACCGGAACCGTAACAGTGCAACGGCTGCCAGGAAGAAAACAACACGAAACAGATTAACAACGAACCAAAATATTAAAAAAAAAAAGAGAGAGGAAAAAACAAGTTGTCAATAAAATGGGTTTTTGGGATTCGGAAATTGTGTGTGAAAAACTCGTGAACCACAGAGCACGGTTCCGGCTAAGGTAGTTGAACACAGGGAAGAGGGGTGGGGGGGAGCTGAAGCGAGAGGGGGGGGGGGGGGGGTGACGCTCGAGGAACAGGGGAGTGGTAAATGGTAGATTTTGAAGGGCGTCGTGCGTCAAATACGCGCCATCCCGAAATCGAAAGCCCGCCGCGCCAAAGCGGGAGCGCAATAGACAGGGAGTATGCAGTTTTATCTCGTCGTGAAGAACGAAAGAGAGAGAGAGAGACAGAGAGAAAGAGCAAAAGAAGCAACCGAAAAAAAAAATGGATGGCACACCGTAGCCTGTGCAGCACCGAGGACAGAGTGCTGGACTGCTCGCACCAACAGACGGGTAAAGCCATTTGCTCCGCCCTGTTTTTTTGGTTGCGATGGATGAACTTGGCCAGCTTTCTCGAGTTCATCGGCATTCGATCGCTGCGATAGCAATCGGTTCATTTCAGCTTGGAGCTTGTGCCCCCCATTAGGTGGGTTCACTCGGTGACACGGGCACTCGAACACGATTGTCCCGTGAGAGCGTGCATCTGAACTGAACACCAACAGTAGTGGTGTCCCGCTGCTGCTGGGATGATGTGATTCATCTCGACAAACACGCCCCTTTTTACAGCACAAGGATTCATCTTCGTGTTGGGAAAGAAGTGGTTCATGCGGATGAACTCGCACACCGAGCGGGCGTGCGACGGTGCAACAACGGACCGGACCGCATCGACCGCATGAACGCGCGCACAGGATCGGGCCCCGGCACAGTTCTCGTTCTACCGCTGGCTAGTGAGTACACGGTGCGTTGGGCTACAGCGCGCGTTGTGTGTGTGTGCAGTGTGCGTGTACGTGTGTGCAGTAGAGAAGACCGCCCCCCCGGGGAACACGGTACCCGGTGTGTGTGTGCGCGCGTGTGTGTGATTGTATTTGCGTGTGTTAAATTATCAGAAACGACCGCAAAAACATAGAAAAAAAAACGAGTGCATAACAAAGGCGCGAAATTGTTAGAAAAAAAAACAACAACAAACCTGGCGCAAAAAGTACACGAAATCGCGGTGTGTGTTTTACCTTTGCTTGAGCGGACGAATTGGGGGATGCTTTGTATAATCGTATAATCGTGAGACAGTGCAGTGCAGAGCCTGCGCGTTGTTTTTTGGGGCAACTGATCGGAAATATCAATCGTCGTCAGTCAACACAACACAACAACAGCAACAGCAACAATTGTTCATCAACCCACCCCTGCGATCATCTTCACGGCAGCGCACGTCACAACGACCCGAATGGGAGAAGCCACCTGGATAAGTAGAGCAAGCAAGTAGACGACAGCGGTACCTGGTGTCAATTATCTCGGTACCTTGCAAAACAAAATAGTGCGCGCACAACCCACCTTACGCATCGCTCAGGAAAGAAATAGTGAAAGAGTACCTATAGTAGACACTGTCAAGACGGCAAATAGAAACACTTGGCCGTAAAGGGTACAGACACCTGTGGGACCTACGGCGAGGAGTCGGGTGAACGAGCCAAAGGATCTACCACTCCTCGACCGAGACCGGTCGGGGACTTGTCGGCGCACACGGCGAAACCCTTAACTGTGCCTTAAACTGCGTGCGTGTGTGGTGTGCCCACCGGCGGCTGGCGATCGACACCCGCACATACACACACCTGACCCATATACAGTACAAATCCACCCGAAAGGAGCAAGGGAACCCCCCTCAAGGCCGCCGAATGAATCGGACGCACTCGGCCACTGGGAGAGCCGACGCAACTTTTCGGTCTTCGTACTAGAGAATGCCGCTACTACTACTACTACTACTACTACTGGCAGCAGCATCCTGTCCATCTAGCTAGGAAGTGTCTGTGGTCTGTGGGAGAGCGTTTTTAATTGATTACTTTTTGTTTGTTTGTTTGTTTGCCGAGCGCACTTGATCCGTTGTTTTGGAGCGAGAGTGTGAAAGGACCTTAAACGTGTGGAAACATAATTCCACTCCATAGTGTTTCGTGGATCAGAGGGCGAGAGTGGGTGAAAGACCTCGTGTGCTGTGGGGGGAAAAGTGTCAACGAAAAAAAAAAAGAACGGTTTACAACCCACAGAGCAAATCGTACACAGGACGTGGATGTATCTGCGCGTGAATCCAATAGAGCTTGTAATCGCCCGCGTGTTTTCGTTCGAGAGGAGCCGTTTTTCGAGCCAACCTTGTTTTCATTGGCTCGCTGTGTATCTGTGTGTATCTGTGGTGTGTATTGTAAGTGTGCTTGAAGGAGAGCAGCGCTCGTGGAGAGCAGCCTGAGCGGGATTGCGTTTGGGAGCGGCTTCTTCAATCAAGGCTCGTAAGTCGTCATCGTCCCCCGCCCATCCCTTGGCACTTGTCGACGCATCTCATTACACACTCACACAGCACGCCACCCACCACGCCATCCTCGGCGTCTGCGTCTCTCTGTGTGCCTGTGTGTGCCACGCGAAAAGGAACCGAGCTGAACCTACGCTGCGCGGCGACGGTGCAGCACGTCCTGTATCAACTATCAACGCTTGACTCTGCTATCAAAAGAGCAACGCCCTGGACAACACGTACGAAATCATGGAGCCAGGTAAGTTTCGCATTTGATCGCAAAATAAAAAAACCAAAAAAAAAATGGAGTACCGACCGTGGCAGGCACTTTTGCAAGATACAAGATGGCTCACAGTTTTGGTCCTTCGAACCGGATGCGTTATCGATTTCAATTTCGAGCTGGGGGTAATTTTGCTCGAACAAACTTTACATTTGGGGCCCTCTTTACACTCTTTTACGTGCGCCTAATAAGCAAAGACATGTGTAACACGGTCCAAATGCTGCCACATCCATCAACATCTGCCAGCACTGGTTGTGACATTCCCATATTGACGGAACCAGAGAACTAGCACCGTTTGCTCTTTGCTTTCGGGCTCCACATACAAAAAAGCAAAAAAAAAAAATCGATCCAAACCATTTTCCATTTCCCAGCTTTCGTGAAGTGGTTGGCGGCAAGCCATTCCCAAGTGTTGGTGCAAAATTTCACTTTTTCCCATCGTGTTTTTGAGGAGGAAAATCGATAAAACCCATTTCCAACGGAGCGTTTAACGGTGGGCGAACCGACTTTCGTGGGTTCGTCGTAGCGCGCTGCCGGGAAGAAAATCTCCAACTTTGAAAAACCCTCCCCCCCCCCCCCCCCCCCCCGAGAGGGCAAAGGAGGAGAGGGAGCAGGGACAGGCCGTGTATAAAAAGTGAAAGTGAAATAGATTTAAAGCGAACACAAACACACACAAGCAGCAATCGTCCTATTTTTGCGCGAAATCACCGAGACCGGGATATACCGGAAGTGATCCTTTGGCTTCGTTTTTTGCTAGGGAGCCAGGCAGGGGAAGGGGAGCAGCCCTTTGAATGTGTATGTGTGTATCGGTTGGAGTTTTCACAGTGGTCTGGAGTTTGCGCAGTCGTTCGATGGTGTTTTTTTTCTGTTACTTCTTTCATATCCCGAAGATATGAACGACGGCCGGCCAAGACGTTGGGGAGGATGAAACTCACTCTGGGTGTGCTTTTTGCTGGGAAATCCGGGGAAATCGGCGGAAGATGAAGAAGTTATTATGATGGATGAATCCAGGATGAGGAGCAGGAGAGGTCGATCCAGAAAAAGTCATTGCAGGCGACCCAAAAACCCAGAAGCTGCCGAAAACCTGGAGCTTCCAGGGTTTTCCCAGAGCCAATCGAATGCTCTCGATGAACAAATCGGCTGCGCTTCGCGCTCTCCGGGGCCAGCTCGAGCAAAGGTTGGCTTTCGGAAGCGTTTGATTTTGATTTTGACGAGAATACTTATACAAACACACACACACAGACGCAGCCAGAAACAAATAACCTGATCTCTCGGGGCGTTTGTGTACCGTTGCTGCTGATGCTGCTGCACGCGGAATGTGTGTTTAGGTCCATGAGCGAACAGAGAGAAAATAAAAAAAAATGTTCAGGAAAAAAAACGCCCAAACCCCGAAAACCAAACACCGGGAGCCGCCTTTGCACTCAACACACACACACACACACATTGGCGGTGGCCGGTGTGGCGCGAGGAGGCCAAAATTTGTTAATTTGTTAACTCCCGGTGGCCGCTACCGGAGATGAGCAGCAGCAACAACAGATCTCGCATCGGGAATAAAGTAGACAACAAAAACCCGAAACAAATAACCCCAAAGAAAAAAAAGGCGCGTACCGACACGGACCAGCAGTGGAATACACCCGCCGCGGGAGAAAGGGGAGGGTGTTTTAGAAACGAGAGGCGAAATGCCTAGGAGGTCCTTGATGTTTCTCCGTTCTGTTTGCTTCCCGCCCGCGGTGTACGCTTGGGCGTCCAGTGCGTATTTAAACCACGGACGGGATTGTGAAGAGAAAGAGAGAGAAAGAGAGATAGAGAGAGAGAGAGAGAGATGTACACACCCGAACGGCCAGTTCTAAGGCGTCTCCGCTGGTATGAGACACGATTAGCGCAGGTTAATCGCTTCCGAGTTCCGAGCGTTTACCACCTCGCCACTGAGGGAGGCGTAGAAGAACAAAAAATGTCAAAAAACTTTGAAACCTAATGCCCATTTCGAGCGACGGCCGGGACGCGGTGACGAGACTAGAAGACTAGGCGGACAGTGGGGGATAAAAAAGAGCACCCCACGAGGGTTCACCTTCGGAGGATGTTGTATGCCAATTGGGGCTCCAGTCGCTGGCGGGCACTATGGGACGAACGCATGATCGCGAGAGGGCGTACCGAGTAGCGTAATGTTAAAAAAAAAATCAAAATTAATCCTAATTGAGGACAAAAGTACGATAACCAGTGCAATCGCTAACCCTAGACAGTGCAACGGGAAATCACAACAATCCTACCAGCGGGTAAACTATGACGTAAGCATTTAATTAGTGCAGTGTTTAGCACGGCATGTGACTGTGTCTTGAGGAATTCAGCGAAGGGTTTGTTTGTCCCATGTGTTTACATGTTTGTGTATTTGTCGGTGTGTGTGTGTGTGTTTGTATGGATTAAAATCATTAACGATTGCACTCGACTGATACGGATACGGATGGATGATGCCGTACTGATACTGCCTCTGCGAGGTCGGCTGGTGGCACAGTACGTTTGATAATAGTGAATTCCGACGTGGTGTCTACATCGAAAACAATGTGAATGTGTGTGTGTGTGTGTGTGTGTGAGGATGTGTCCAGTGTGAACAATAACACACCGCAAATGGGTTTGTTGTTCAATGAGGAGCAGCAACGTAAAAAAAAAAAGTCCCATCTTGCGGGTCAATATCACACAATCGCTCGATCGCGTATAATGATCCGAGGTGCAATTCTTCGTTCCCTTGTAGACGTGATGTTTGCCACATTTGCACTTCAAAGTGTGCGCATGAGGAAGAAACCGTACAGTGGGCACGGAGCCTTGGATGGGATCTTTTATTTTCTCTTCATTAAAAAACAGCCGTAAAAACAATAGCAACGAGTTAAAAGCAACACGGATTGGGTTGGGAGCAATGATGCAATGGTTTTCATTCGAAATCGCTGCAGCGTGCGGACGTGCTACTGCCGGGAGCAATTAACAGGCGCTGTTCTGGAAAGTCTTCGAGCAAACAAAAAACAACAAAGAATGTCAAGCAAACTGCTCCAAAAAATCCTAACAGTACCACGGTTTTTTGAGATATTGTTATTTAGAATGAATGTACTGTTTACATACTGCATATTTCACTTTAATTAAGCCTTTCGATGACTATCAGGGTTTACATTCTAAATTACATGTTTTATATACAAATATAAGCACAAACACTTTCTTCCAAATGATCAACCCGAACCGGTGCTAAAAGCATCTTACACCTTGCCGCAAAACGTCCCCAGCGAGCCCCATAGTGGAGTGCGGCGCACAGTAGCACACCCTTGATGTGTGTCTCGCCTTTCGGCAAAACCTGTGCTGGCGTGCCTGTACCCCATATGTCAGGCCCGTGTTTGGACGGCCGGGGAAAGAGGGAAGAATTTTGGAAAGATCCCGGCATTCGGAGGGAAGAGCCGCGGTAGATAGAATTACATTTGTTTTGATTATATTTGCCGTCCCGTGCTGCAGGCCCCGGGGGGGGGTTGGTGTGTCCCGATAACTTCGGCCAACCTTTGTCGCCTGTCAGAAGCGATTTGAGATCATTGGGCGCGCCACCGCCACCGTCGTCATCGTTGCTCTCATTCGGTTTCGTTGTTACCTTCGAAAGCGAACGACGTATCACGACGTGATGTAGATTGATGTTGATCCCGAGGAGAGATCCCGATTACTGCTACCGTTTTTTTTTGTTTTGTTTTTTGAGTTTGCTTTTTTAGGGGGTGGAAGTTATACTTCCAACTTCCTGTCATGTCTAGACGAAACGTTTAATGTTTGTGCGAGAAGTTGTCTTCTGGTGGTGTTTTCCCATTTTTGGAATACCTTCGGCAGATCGAGTCATCTCGCATCTCGATTGTAGGAAGCGCAACACCGTCTACTGACCAGCCAAGACACGACGACGCGCCCTTTGACATCAAGCCCTCTGGTGGCTCAAAATCCCGAATGCAAGCGGTTTTAAGGGGCTGCTGCTGCTGCTGCTGCCCCTGCACTGGTCGGCTTCTGTGCAGACCACTTGAAGTGTGCGTTCCACCTGTTCTGTAATGCCCCCGGAGGGAGTATAAAACCTTCAGCACACCTCCGTTGATGCTCTCAAAAGCCTCTTTTGCCCGACGCGTATGCGTGTGGCTCTTAAAACTATTATCGATTATCGACAATTAAGCCATTCATCGGTTAAGAGAGATCCTCCGGGCGTACTGATGAGCTTTGCCGGCGTACTGTGTTCCCTCTGCTTCAAGTACCTGTGGCAATGTACACCGGGTCCCGGTGTGTGTTTGTAAAAAGTGCTATGGGATATGCCCACGATTGGATAAGCTAAATTTTCATATTCCAAACCCCTAGAGGAGCCCCCGCAAAACCGATAGGAGCTGCGAAAGACAAAAGCCCACAAAAACCTGCGCCTTATTTACACAAAAAAAAGGTCCTTTGCTCTTGCATGCTCTTCGCTTTCGAGTGGCCACAACACAGTGATAATAGTTTTAAAGTGGTGTGGGGGCGCGCGCGTGGAAGATCCTTTACAAATCCTCGCCCGCTTGGTCTTGGTCTTAACTGTTATCCGGTTTTGTGTGTGTGTGTGTGTGGGCTAGCCACTCGTTCTCGTAGTAGCGCAGGACACCTCGAGAAAAAAAGGTTCGTCTCTTCTAATCTACTTTCCTTCCTCTTTCGCCCGAGATCGCATTGCTTTCACATCGATATGGTTAATGTTTTTGCGTGGCAAAGCGGTCGCTTCGGTTCACAGCAAAGTGTTCCTTTCTCGTTTCTCTGTGTGTGTGTGTTAGAGCGCGCGCGCGCGCCTCCGTGTGGCCTTCCAACCGCACCACCATGCCAAAAGCAACACAATATCCTATTGGTATGCTGGTGTATCTCCTGGCAAGGGGCCCCATTAGGATCGACTGCCATTGATCCTTTCCCAAAAGGCGGACGCGCACTCTCTCCCTCTCTCTTTCTTTCTCTCTAACACCGTTTTGCGGATTAGAAACTGATCTGGTCCGCTGCGCGGTACTCGAAAGTAAATGAGTAAAGCCGCCCTCCTGAGATAGGGAACAAACGATCAGGAATGGGCTAAAAAGAAAAAGTAGGATATTAACCCAACCACACGAGACAAAGCGAGAGGAGAGGTATGTGCCGAAGACAAGAATGGAACAATTTTCAAGCCCAATGATCCGCACATCATAATCAAACAACACAAACCATCATAATCATCATCCTCTTGAAGCGCTTTCTTTCAATGAAGGACGATCCTCTAGCGGTCGCTCGCTCTCTCTCTCTGTCTATCTTAGCGAACCTCTCGCCATAACACTCTTACCCTTTGTGCTCCGAGGAGAGGAGATGGAGAGGAAGAAAAAGGATTGGTTTGGACCTATTGCTATTGTTAGTTTGTGGAATATAATATCCTTGTGGCTTTAAATTTTATCCTTCTTTTCTGTTTGGTGGACGAGAGTCTTTCACTGTTGGGCGAGGATTTATTAATGTTAAGGGCTTTTTTTCTTCCTCTTGCTGTTACCTTTACGCTCCGCTCCGCTGTTGCTATTATTACACGCACTGTAAAATTTGTGTGTGTTTTTTTCCCAACCCCCGGGGGGATTATTTGCAGCGAACATAAAAAGAGGATCACGCCGCAAAAGGATATCATCATCTGCGAGAAGATGTGCCCTCAGTCGATGAATTCCACTTGAATACTTTGTGGGATTTGTGCAAATTCCTCGCAGTGTGTTTTTACTTTTTTGCCTTGCCATCAACAAAAAAAAAAAAAAACTGGTCGGCCATGTTTCCGCGACGGAGACGGAGTTGTTGCAGGTAGCAGCAGCCGCAGCACCGTCAGCTGTAACGCAATGGAGGCGACCCATGGAACAGAGTTTTAATTTCTTTCTCCTGCTAAACAATGAAACACACACACACACACATGCCCAGGCGAATGACATCATCACCCGTTTTGTGGTTATCCTTTACATTTTTTTTATATCCCTTTTGCTTCGGGATCATCACTTTTCGCCGTGCGATCGATGGGGGAAAAAAATGGGCGCGTCGAGATTAATCTTGCCCACAGGCGGCGATAGCTGCCAGAAGGGAAAGGTGGTGACTTTGCTGCCGAAGACGCAAAGTTGACCCACATTGTTATCCTTTCGGAGGCGAGAAAATCGCTATTTCTCGAGCAACATTGTAAGGTTCCCCCGAGGTGCCGAGCGGTAGAAAACAGCTGTGCAAAAGTTAGCAACACCTTTCTCTTCCGCTTTGGCAGCCTTTGCTGAAACTTACTTTAGAAAATGGCATTTTATTTATTTTAAGGCATTTTACTATTTCCAAAGCGATTTTTCCTTCTTCTAAATACGTTTTTGCCAAATTCACACGTTTGAGCCCTCCCCAATCACTCGAACGAACTATATTTTGGAATGAGTGTGAAAAACTGCGTCGATTATAGTGAGATTCGATCCACAGTCGCTCCGTACGGAAGCCGTCCCATCTAGCCATTCCACCATCGGTCCGTGCTGATAAGCTGTGCGCTAAAAGGTGTATATTTGTTTATCAAGTTTTTGTTCCATTGCAACGTTTTAAGCCTGATTAAAGAGATACAAAGAAAGATACATCAATCCTCTTTTTACCACCACCCCTTCCTGCTTTCACTCCTTCCTTCCCTCCCCCCCTATCTCACCGGTTAGGGAAAGAAATTCCATCAATTTTCCTCCCATGAAAAGAAGACGAACCAAAAAAAAAAAAAAGCGCAGTAAAACAAGGAAAGCGGAGGGACGAATAAAATGAATTTTTCCCTTCTCCTCTGCATCGCCAGCCAGCGGAAAGCACTTAACCGACACAACCGACCAATCATGTCTCGCGCTTCCCTGTCTTTTCCCGAATTTCCACCAACGCCAACTGCCGCCCGGCTCACCATTTCCCGGGCACCCCAATAAACCTGTATCGCTCGCTCTCGCACTCTCGCACTCGCGCACTCTCTCTCGCCCAAAGTCTTTCAGCAGCAAGTTCGGTGTTTCGGTTCACCGCAATCCAATTCCACAAATTTCGTCTTTTCGGTCCTGTTTTTCTTTACCGCTTGCTCTTTTCCCCCCCTTCCCATCCGCCCCTTTCTTTTGCATGTTCGTGAACTCTGTCTTCCACCGAGAACCTGCCTGCCTGCCTGCCGGGGGATTCATTTCGATTGCCATCAAAGGAAAAACAAATCGATATCCATTTCCCGGCAGTGTTCGTCAGCTTTTCACATCGTGCCGCTCCGTCTGTGTGTTTGTGTGTGTGTGTGTGTGTGTGTGGTGCGGAAGCGAGATTCTTATCAGCTCGTTTCGCTCGTGCTCCCTTCTTGCCTCGCTGTTTCCCTCCCCTCCGCTGTTGCAGGCAAATCTGTAGCAGGGAGGAAAATTAAAAGCCCTGGTAGACAGTGTGGAAAATCCGTGCCCGGCCGTTGTTGCGCATAACCGGGCCCCGGTGGTGGTGGCACCACTTTACGCACAAGCTGCAAGATCACAGGCAACACGTATCGCCCGATCCTGGCGTGCTGATAACACACACACACACACACACCCCACACACGCGAGACGCAGAGCAGGCAGCACAATAAAAACGCATTATTGTCGCAAGACAAATAGAAATAATTACTTTAATGTCACCGTCAGGCGGTGCGGCCGTTCTGCGCACCGGAAGGGCAGGGAAGGGCGCGGTAGATTTGCCACTTGCAGTGCCCGCCGCGATCGTACCGTTGCGATAATATGCGCCCGAGCACTTCCTAAGGGGTAGGAGGGAGGCGAGCGATGATGTGTTTTGACGTTTTTCGGCTTTTTCTATGGCGCGAGCGCGCGCGCGGCGCGCACTCCGGGGTTCAAGTGACTCTCTGCACGGCGAGTTACAATTTCGCTAATCCCTTGCAACGCATCTCTTCACATCTGTGTGCTCGCACTATCGGGACAGTTTAATCTTGGTGCTCTCCCTTTTTTTGGGTTTGCTAGGAACTAGGGAGGAAAAATCGCGATAACGCGAACGCACCACGGTGGTGGAAAACACAACGAAAAAAAACGGCAAAAAGAACGCGATCACAGTTGAAATGAGATTACTACGGACTTTGTGTGTGTGTGTGTTACGTTTTCATTGTTGTGCGTTTGAGGTCCTTTTTGTGTGTATAGTGCGTTACAAGATAAGTGCGCGAGTCTAGGCGAAACGCAAAAAACCTGAGTCCAGGAAAATAAAAGGGGTGAAACTCGCCCGAAACAGGAGTGTAATTGTTACGGCAAGTAAACCTCTCGTCTGTAATCGAATTGTGTGGTGTGTGTGTGTGTGTGGGCTTGAGAAAGGGAGTAGCTTTGTTACTACTTTGGCAAATTGCATCTTCCGAAACAATTACCGTGTAAGCTGATATGGCACGATGGGGCGGTGAAGTGCCATTTAATCTGTTTTCCTTCGAAAGCACACTATTATTAAGTGTATCGTGCTGTATCGGTTAAGTAGCGTTTGCAATTGGCACTTGAAAAGGATTGGCCACGCTTACAGCTGCACAGTTGCCGATAAAAGTGTGGAAGAAGGATTCGAATTAAAATAAACTAAAATTAAATTATATACAAAAAAGACAATTTAAAGGTAAGAATAGCAATTGAACCAAAACGGAAAGCTAATCCATCGACGTTAAAAGTAAAGAAGAATGCTGCAAGCTTAAAAAATAATCAAATCTATAAAAAGGCTTTAAATTGTGCCAAGCTTGCTAAATTGATAACACTGAAGAAGCACCCTGAATAAGCTTCAAAGTACTTGAGATTGCTTGATTACATCTCTCCCTTCGATGTAATGCCATTTTTTAGCACCTTCAAACGTGTGAAGCCAAACAAGACTCACACCAATACACTCATGGCCCGGTTGTAAATGGTAATAATCCTTTCTCGGCATGACCCAAATACGCACACCTCCCCCTAGAGCACATCCTGCAGCGCTGTTTTTTGCCTCTTCAAAAAGGTGTGTGCGTCTGTGTCCATCGCTCGGCAAAAGCCAAAATCAGACCCAAAAACCGCTGAAACTGAAAACACACCTCACACACGAACAAGAAAAAAAGGCTTTCTCCACGCCTTTCTTGGGTCTTCCAAAACAAAACAAAAATCCTCTCTGTACGGAGGTGTCCATCATGGCTCAAGAAGCTGTACGCGCATCCTCTTGCACCTTGAAGTCCGCAACGTGTGAGCGCAACACCACACCATTGATCCAGGGAGTTGCGTGATTGAATCTTATGCACACACACACACACGCACAAAAACCTTGGATTTTTGGCTCTGTCGGGAACAAAGCAGAGACCTACATGCACGCAGGACACATCAACAAACTGCCCGGGGTTTGCGCGGCTGCCTTGCGCTTACCTCCATACGTAACATTGCAATTGCTTTGCCGCAGTTGATCCGTCGTCACCGCACTACTACTCCATCAACTGCCTCATCCACACACACACACAAAACCCGGGGGGCACCACACCACAACAACACCACGACGACAACACACTCAAATAAGCAATTTTCTTCGGGCGCGCTTTGTGTGCTTTGGTCCTTCGAACCGGAACGCCGGGGATTTAACCGTCATGGATGCAGCTCGTCGCCAAGCCGGAGGCCCTCGCCGCTGTGCCGGGACGTGTTTCGGACCCGAGCCCGGATTAGCGCGTTTTGTGGCCTAGAGAGGTTGTTGTGTGTAAGAACCTTCTTTTGGTCTTCTTCTTTCAGAGGTGCATTTGCGGGGAAAGACGGTTGAAGATTTGCCGAAAAGGCTCCCTCTTGAGTAGATGCGTTGCAGAAACGTCCGTGTGTCCGTTTTATTGTAAATTTTTGAAACCAGCGTTTTTTGTTGTTGTTGTTCTTTGTTTGCTTCTTTTTACTTTCTTCTCCAACGCACACACACACATACATGCCCAAAAGTGCAGTTTGAACCATCTTTTTCTGCTATGACGAGGAATTGCACATTCGAGGGGGGGGGGGAACGATGCGTTAATACGATATTTGCCCGATCTGCACCTATCTTTCCCTTTCACCTTTTTTTTCACCAGTCTCTGGTACACGCACAATATCTTCAACTCCGTTGTGGCTGAATGGCGCAAGCTAAGAGCGACATAAAGCGGCGAGGGAAGGAGAGGGAGCGAATGTGTTGAAATTTGATCGCAGCAACCGACGGTCGGTGGCGTCAAAGGGAGGAAAGGAACGCCCAGGAGCACACATTCCTCCCCTAAAGGGTTGTGCGTACACCTCTCGGAGGCTATTGTTTGGGGGTGCTATGGGATGGGATTTTTGCACGCATAAAATCACACTCAAACATGATATCAATGCACACGCACCTAGATGGATCATCTCGCTCTCTCTCTCTCTCTGTCCCTGTCTTTCTTTGCAATTACCAATTGTTCAACCATCAAAAAAGCCCAAAGAATGAGGCCACGTTTGGGATATCTTTTGCACCTCAGGAGAAAGGATGACACACACGCAATCGCACACACACACGGGGTTAAGATGTGCGGTTTATTGCTGGGCATTGGGTTCGGATACTTTCTTCTAAAATCTTCCATCTACCCCGTGCTTCTCCCGCTTTGCGCTACAACAACTCGCAAGCCGGTGTACTGCTGGACTTCTGAAACGTGAAGTCGTTGCTGTCGTCCGCTGCCTCTAGCGTCATCGGCAGCATCCGCACGGACGCAGGCTGACTAGCCGTATCGGATGTCACAAATCGGCAAGCAACCGCTCTTCTTCCACTGCCAACACACTGCTGCCCCCCCCGCGCAGGAATCCGTGGCCATTTGTTTGTCATTTAATATTCCAATCAATCAGCCTGCGCTCCCGGAATATGGTTGGAGCGCATTCGGGGCTTGCCGAGCAAGAGAAAGAGAGAGAGAGAGAGAGGTAAAGAATCGATCATGCAGCCACGGACGCCATACCTTAACAGAGGACGACGGATGGGACCCTGGGGGTGACTTAATTTAGGCCCCGCTGCTGCCTGCCCGTTCCTGGCGATGACTTACTCATTTTCCCTTTTCAGCATTGTCGATCGGAGAATCGGGAGAAAAAAAAAAGGCAGGCGAAAGACAGTAACGGTAGCAACGAAATAAAAACCCAAATCTGATCCTCCCGGGGGTCGTTGTCATTTTTTCCTCGCGCTTCTTCTCTCTCTCTCTCTTTCTTTCTCTTTTCCTGTGTGTTTTTGTCTCTATGAGTGCTACCGGTGTTTGCGCCGTGATGGTTATTTGAGATGTTCGGCGGAAGATTAGAGGACCTCTGCCAGCTCAAAAGGGGGAGCCGAAGGGGTCGAACCTCTGGGTGTGCTCGGGTATTCAGAAGCACTGGCCCATGCGCTCTGTTTGGTTCTAGCGGCGATACGGCCGACCCTGCGCAACGTCAGACACCCTCGAATCTCGCACAGCAGGAACCTTGAGGTCGTCGTGCGGTTCTCGTCCCGCGATACGAATCGGCGGCGGAAACGTGGAAAGTACGAATCTGCTACAGGCTGGAAATGAGATCAAGATCAAGCGCAAACAAGAGCACGCTGGGAAGAAGCGAGATAGAGGTGATCTGCGGAGAGAATAAGAGATTGTTGGATGCATTTTTGGCTTTTGAGATATAGGTTTTTTTGCGTCAGTATCTTTTGGAGAGTGCATTCACCAAGAAATGCCAAAAAAAAAAGAAAGAAAGATCCTTCCAAACATTACGGATTTTATGGTTCGTACCAAATCTTCTAGGCCAGTTTAAGGAACTTGGAGATCATATGCTGCAAATGAGCGGGTTGCTCTGGAACCCAAAAACAAAACAAAGCGAAGACTCACTTTGAAATGCAAACCGCCCGTGCGGAGGGAGAGCTAGAGCGAGCGGAAGCAGATCGGGTTACCTAGATGAGCGATACATTCCATCGATCTTTGCAGCAGTGGCAGTAGCAGTGGCAGCGTGCGCGCTGTTACCGGGGTTTTCGATGTACGCGCAACGCGACAGACGGGTGATCCGTGGCTTCTTGGCTTGGTATTTTTGTTTGTTTGTTTGTAAGGTTTGTGCGGTATCTTCCGACTCATTCTCTGGTCCGGTTCACTCATGCAGGAAATGAGGGTTAACTTCTATCGCAAGTCATTGCGGAGAAATCGTACACTGTGCGCTGCGGGTTCTGGAAGGCAACTGCCGATTGGATAGGCGAAGTTCTGTGCGCCAATCTGCGCGGCGAAGGAAGAACATTGGGAACACATGTTTGTCGGTGCGCCGATATCTCGCTAGAAGCTCCAAAACAATGTGTACATCTTCAGGAATTATTCTACGCCTAGATTATGGCAAACTGTCATTATGATGTGTGAAGGTTAAGGATTCATGCTATTCCCATGCAACATCAACAACTGGAAGACGTTCCTTCAATATTGGTGCCTGTTTTGGAGTTTACATTTCAATATCCTAGACTCCTCCAGTTAGAAAGTCTTGCGCTGCTCTCGGTCTAGATATATCCCAACCAAATGTAAATATTTCTCAAATAATATTGGAGGATCGTATCTTGGATGAAAGAAAAAGACACAATTCTTTTCCGTGGGTTCGTGTCCTGACCACAAAAACCCGACAAAACTTTGTCCATGAAGGGCACAAAGTAAGGCCCTAATGTCCTGGACGCGGGATATACGGCGTTACGTCACATCCGAGCACTCTCCTCACCGTTCACCGTCCGCTTCCCCCTCCCCCCCCCCCCTCGATTTCCATCTATTATTCCACGCTCGGGGCATATGAAATGTGCGCACGTGGAGGGGAAATGATATGCGATTATTTATATTTGGATGACATTTAGGTAATGAATTGTGCCGAAAACATAATAACGCGCACAGCACAAAACCCTGGCCCCTTTTTTTTTTTTTGGTTATTGTTGCCGTTCTCTATCCCGTCCCGTTCCGTACGGGGCCGTCGTCCTCACACTTCCAACTTTGCTCGTTGGAACCGTGGATGGAAGCGACAAACCCGTGCGAGAGAGGCATTTCGACGACAGCCGACGAAAACTGACGAAGATGAATAATGGTGCTCAAGTTGTTGTTGCTTTTTTTTCCTTCTGTTCGTTGCGCTCCTCACCACACCGGGACCGGGTGGAGGAGAGGTTAACAAGTTGTAACTTCATCATGCTCGTCATCATCGTTGTTACACGCAGGGCGGCACAGGCCCTTGTGCGCCCTTTAACTCGGACCTCGGAGCGCGCGAGCGGGTGAGGCGCGGGAAGGAAACGGGGAATTGTGGGATTGTCCTGGCTCGCACCCCTCACAACCCACGAAACGGGCGGACTGGCTGGATGGTGGCGGGTCGGTCGAGTGACAGTGCTTTCGAGCGTAATTTATTATCCACTTCCCAGTGAGCCGCGACCGTCCGCGTTTTCCCCTCATCGGGCTGGAAACACTGTAAAGCAGTGCCTCTGTGCGGCCAACACAGAGAGCGAGAGAGCGAGAGAGCGAGAGAGAGAGAGAGAGAGAGAGAGATGGAAAGCGAGGAAAAACAAAACCAAACAAAGGCTCTAAAACGATACAACAAAATAGATCACAGCCATGCCGAAACGAGATGCTGCCGAGGATGATGATGATGATGAGGATGATGATGTCCCAGTGGGAAACATATGTTAACAGCGATTTCTCGGGTTGTAATTTTCCCCGGGACGCGAGAATATGCTCTGCCTCGAGTCAACTCTCCGTGCGTTCCTGCCCCTTTTTTGCTCAACTGTCCCTCGGGTACTTGGGCCGCGTCAAGTGGGCCCTCCTCTCGTTTTGGGCACAACGAGCGGCCGGAAAAACAACTTACAGGCAAGCGCATGTATGCCAAAAGCAAAAAAAAAACAGGAAAATCATGACAGAACGAATTGCAAATGCAATGCATCCTTCCAGTGGTAGTGTCTGCCCCGGACCCGGATGCACTTGAAATGCGGTCCGATCCGATTGATCGATGCCCAGCAGCACCGAAGGGGCACAGTAGAAAGGGCCGAAATAGTTTGGAAAATGAATGGTTGATTAATGAATGCAAATGTTTGCCTGCTTCCGCTTTTCCATCCATAACTATGTCTGTGCTTATGGAAGTATTCCCAAATGTCTGGGCAATTATGAAGCCCGATAGCCGAAGAATGGTCATTCAATGATCTCCAAAGCGCAACGTACCTAACGTGTTTGGGAGGATGCACGCTGGGGCCCCAGGCGTGAGTTGTGCGTATGCGCCGGAAGTGAAGGTACTAATTGGCATTAACATTTTAAACCCCCAACCATCCCGCCTGCTGCAAGACACATTGTAGTGCTGTTGACTGTCTCTCACAAACCGACAAGGGGAACAAAAACAAAAAATAACCGCTACAAACAGTGTTTGTGCCTGCAGGAGAAGTAACACGGCGGATTTCGTTGAGTGAAAATGATTGATTAAGACGCAACAATGCAGCACCGTGACGGCTTTGAGCGTCACACGCGCAATCCATTCCAATGCAAAAGGGAGGGCGCGGCCGGCGTCGGGGGTGTCGAGCTGCAACCTTTTGTCACCTGCAATTGCCACACGCGCCCGCCACAGTGAGTCGACACAGAGGGCAAGGTGCGCGGCATAAATTATGGAACACGCGACAAAGGTGCTCGCACACCTCTGGGGGGGAGGTTTTTACTTCTTCTAATTCTTCCTTCCCTTTGCTAGAATACATTGAAAGCTTTGAAAGAGGACGCTTAAAGAGAGAAAAGAAAGAGAGAGAGAGAAAGAGAAAGAGAGAGGGTAGAGGAAAGGAAGTGCTAATTAAAAACGGTTCCGGAGCGCACAGCGCGCACAACGAAAATATTTCACCCGAAAGGTCTAATTTGCTTTTCGGGGTGTGTTTTCTTCTCTTTCTCGTTGCCCCACACACGCACAACACCTTGCACGCTTGTCGGGCGGATGGTGGGAACAACGAGGGGGGGTGGTTTTAAGGAATTTCGGGCAGATTTTTACCGGTTCCCGGGGGGCCGTGCGTGTGTGCGCGATGGTGCTTCCGGTTGGGCAACGGTGAGATAAAGCAAAAGGCAGCGACAATCGAAACGGCGTCTTGGGTAACCTACTTTTTGAAAGTATTCTGTGGCATACACAGTAAGTAAACCTTGCATAGCAGTCCAGGATTTTGAGTAACATCAATTTTGTAGTTTTGCGAAGCGCCAGGATTAGCATCAATGCTAAAGAGACACAGAGATCGCTTGATTTGAATGGAAATTGGAGATTCAGTACTCTCCAGAAGAGCCGGATTGATGAAATTGTTACTCCAACTCTGTTCCAGAGCAAATATGGTGAGATTGATCCTCAGATTGATATTAGAAGAAGCACCTAGCATTCTTCTATTATAAAGAACAATGCCAAAAGCACATGCACAATGCATGACCGAAATGAATTCTTCATGATCTAAACCAGGTATCTCTAGTCGTTTCAGTCCGCGGACCACTAGTGACAGTCAGAGATGCAAATGTATTTTTTGTACATTAAATTCCTTTTATTGTTATTATTATTCCTGTATTGAATCCTTTTGTTTCGCCATTGAAAAGTAAAGAAATAAACATTGAAGTATAATAGTTGCAATATAAAATTCCACTGAAAGGCTCGCGGAGAAGTAATATGAGGACTTTTGATTTAAGTTATAGCAGGCAACTACATTAAGGCCTACATTAAGGGACAAGCACACGTTCCATATATGTGACGTCAACACGAAGTTGAGAGATGTATTCAATTCATGTCGTTAGTGCTGTTGTTAGTAATGCCGTAACCAAACACTTACACATTTCCTTAAACAATAGCTTGCTGTCAAAGACGTTCAGTTGGCAATTCCATTTAAGGCTGGTAGTATGAGTTTCCTGAAAATAGAACAAGAATAAAATGTTAAAATTATAAACAACTTCGTTCAGTTCCATTTATATTGCATCCCTTCTGCCCGCTTCTTACAAATGTCAAATCTTGTTCCCAACACGTATCCAAGCACTTGCAACACTTGTCTCAAGGAGGTTCGTCAGCAGTACTAGCAAGAAAGTAGGAGAAAGGGAGAGTCGGCTATCTTCAAGAGGCAAGAAGCTGGAGCCCAACAGTTCGGCACCAGATAAATTGATTTCGCTGTACAAATCCAAATCCAATTGGAAACATTCGCTGTGTGCGTGCCCAAATGCTTCCCTTCATAACTTCGATTCGATTCCATCCCGCTTGCCAATTAGTGTACCCAATCAGAAACATGCAGGAAGGATGGGGCATTTTGCGCCATCCGGTTGCGTTTTGATTGTTTTATTGCATTACAAGCGTAGAATAATACCACATGGTTCTATCCGCTCCTTCTTCCCCCTTTTGGGTTAGCTGTGTTTGCCATTGTTTATTTGGCCACCGGGCACACACACACGCAAAAACCCGTCGACGACAATGTCCTCCGGTGTGTGTGTGTGTGTGTGTGTGTGTGTGTGTGTGTGTGTGTTGCGGTTGCCCCGGGCGGATGATTTCATCACAGCAAAGCCCGGACCGATATGGTTTCCCCGGCAGAGTTCTCCTAGGAAGATTGTTCCAGCACTCTCGAAGTGAATCGTAACAGATGGACCACACCGCTCTCGCTCTCTCTCTCTCTCTCTTCTCTATTCGCAGCTTTGCACACCGGCATGGGATAAATTTGTTGCGATTGTGCGCAGCACTCCCCCCCCCCCTGAGGGCGATCGGGCGACGCTTTCGATTGTGTTTTGTCTGACAATCGCATCACGATTGTATGGTAGATAAAAATCGGATCCTGGTGGCAGTCCTTCCCCCCGGGTTTGACGATACCCAAAAACCGCAGAAATGAAACCAGCCGCAAGCCGGAGCTTCCTGTGCCCCGTGGAGTGGCGAGCGGCCAGAGCGAGATTATGCGATTAGCCGATAAATCACATTAAAATAATTTGATTACCGCACCGGGACGCTGAACACCAAAATGGTGCGCTAGCGGGTGGGCTGGCGGTGAGGTCCTTCCTCCCGCAATACTACTTCCTTCGTGCAATGTAAGGGAGCATTAAGGTGCCGCGCCAGCCACGCTAAACCCTCGAACGGGGGCGGCAAACGAAGCACGGTTGCGTTCTTAGGGGGCGGCTCTTGGCGAACTTTGAGCCCCGGCCCGGCAAGGACTAAAGACTTTTTGTTTTGTTGTTGAGGATATGGATAACTTTTTCGGGCGGCAAAGGTACCCCCCCCCCCCCCCCCTACCAAAACAGTTCCTACACACTCAAAATCCTGTCCTCAAACAAACACCACAGCACCAAAGACGACCAAACAGAAGAATTCTTCAACCAGAACAGGATCTGCGGAGTGGCAAACACCCATTGCAGTGTGCGTGAGTGCGTTAAATAATACCTTCAAACGTCTGCAACTATTACCACTCACCACCTCCCCCTCCCCCCTTCACATTGTAGTGGTCGACGAGCCCCGGCAAAGCCCCGCAAAGCCAAAAAGTGTCACGACCGCGAAGACCGCCCCGATTTTGGCCCGATTAGCCTTTAAACAGGCCGGATTAGGGGTGGTTTTATCCTCTGACCCCCCCCTTGATCCCGCTCACACTGCCGATCGCAGGAATTTCGTGGAAATGTGTTACATCCGCAGCTAAAGGAGAAGCAAAAAGGCTGGGAGGGGATGGATCTCAGACATACGTCAATCGGTCCCAGCGTTTCACATTGCGTTCGGGGGAGAAGTGAACGGGGGGGGGGGGGGGGGGAGAATGGGGAGAGGTTTTGTTTTATTTTTTTATGAATAATTTCCTTCCTTTTCTTCTCTGACTCACTTCCTTCCGCCGCCAAACACGCCCGCCGTTCCTCCCTTTTTAAGACTGTTCCGGAAAGACAAAAGGGATGGGGAGGGGAGGGGGGGGTGTAGAGGAAAGGAACACTGTTAACGAAATGCACAACCGGTTGCGAAAGACGGCCTGAGCATAGTTGCATGTTGTTTTAGGTGGTGTGGGGGGGAGTGTTGGTTGGGTGGGTGGTGGAAAGCGATGGTGGTGGGGGGTGGGGGGGGGAAGGAGGAGCGGTTCGTGCTTTTTGGGGTAAGCGGACTTGATTCAATTAGCGTGCTTAGGATAATTTGGACATCCGAACCCTCTACCCACTGCCCCTTCTGCCACCTCCCCTCCACCTCCAGGTGGTCTACCAAAGCCAGGTCGCCTTCCAAATCCAATCCACTCCGTTACTTAGCGTGTTTGTTTCACCAAAGCAAGGAAGTAAAAGAATGGGAAAGGGGGGGGGGGGGTGAAAACAAACCGAACCAAAAACGCGAAGCACAAAACAAAAGAAAGCAGAAGTAGAAGAAGCTAAGGGCCTAATGCTTGCGCGCCCTGCCGGTATTACATCACGTTAATTATATCGTATTTACATTTCATAAGCGTTGCTGCTGCTGCTGCTGCTGCCGCTGTACAAATAAAGAGATTTCAGAAGCACAAGAATCAACAAGCGCACACACACACACAAACACAGAGCACACCGACCGGCATATACCGAGGTATGTGTGTATGTTTGTTAGGTGTAGAAACGTACCAGGTAGGTGCGCTTGCTAGGCTGGTGAAAAAAGGGCAGGCAGCGCTTTTTTCCTTTCGCTGAAGGACATTGATTAGCTCACAATTTGCCTTAATCGCCGCAGCGTAACGTAATGAACCTTACCATTCTCCCCACCCCTCACACCGCTGCCGATGCTGAAATCGAAAAGGAGCGATCTCTCGGCACCCCTCCAATATACCTCTCGCCAATATTGGACACGAAAATCCGCTAACAGCCGACAAATATTGACACAGCGCGCATCGAAACCTTCACCAGTCTCGTGTATGTTGCGTGTGTATGTGTGTTTGCCTATTTTATTTTTTTTTTTGCTACCGAATGCTTCCGCACTTCTTGATCGCAATTATCAACTCCCTTGAGCGTGTGTTTTTTCTTCTCTCTCTCTCTCTCTCTCTCTCTCTCTCTGCTGCTTACGAAACTGCCATCCATTTTGGGAAAGAAACGGGAAATTCAGAGACACAACAACAACAACATTAAAATCCCCTCTCGAAACTGATCCTAGCAATTTCGTTCCCCCTAAAGGTACACCCGTAGCACCGGTGTGTCGCCTGGTCGTTGTTTGTCCAGGAGAATTTGTCAACGCGGTGCGCGTCTAGTGCCCAGGTCCTGTGTGCCCTGGGTTCGACTCCCTTCCCAGCAACGGTACGAGCGCGCGCGCGCGGCATGTTTGTTTTCATCTTCTTAATTAACTTGTAGCTAAATATTGTGCTGCGCCCGGTGTGCTATTGATTTCTCCCCGGTTTCTCCCTCCGGTGGGAAACGATTGACGACGGTACGAAGTGTGTGTGCGTGTGTGTGTGTGTGTGTGTGTGTATCACGGTTTGTGCATCTTGTGATCCGGGCGATTCTTTTGGGATCGCCGTGCGAAGACACGCAGCAAACGTCGCCCAAGCGAGTGAGACATTGCTTAGGGCGCGCTTGGGAGGATTTTTGGAGCAACCATTAAATGCGTCCGTGCAGGAAAGGAGCACACCCAGGAAGAGCTCCGTGCACTCAGGACGTGCTAGCAGTGGCAAGTTCTTCCTTTCCAAACATCTGCAGTCGGTAGAGCATGTGTTGTGGACAGCATCCAATGGTTGTGCAGTTGCACAGGATCACCCAGAGAGCAGCCGATTCGTTACGGGTCATCTTCCCGCGTCTCAAAGGTCCGAAAGCCGGCACACTACGAAACGGTCTGGCGAGGTGTCCAGTTTCACACTGCCCCGCCGGTTGGCCTCTGTCGACATCCGAGCCGAAGATGTCTGCCGAACTCGAAGAGCACTCCCGAGAGCCTTGCGTATCAAATCGATCCTCGGCACCTCGTTAACGTCTGGGATTTCGTCTGCCTAGCGTGTTGCAGGCTCTAAACGTTCTTCCAGCACCACGAGCCCGGGGAACTTCTTGTGCGGCGCGTCCGGTGCTCTCGCCACCGCACCCCAGCGAACTAACCACTGTGCCGCCCCCTTCTTAATTAGACTCATTATTGCACTCGAATCGCCGTAGCGCGCGCATACACGCGGCAGGAATGGAAGAAATAAGGCAAGACCTTATGGATCAATCCACCCCCGGGGGGAACAGGCAGACTTGCGAAGCGATTGCGTCGTAGCAAATTTTACGCCCGATTGAGCTCCACGGGTTTGCCAACTGGCGTGGCAGCGGCGGTAGAATGTTTCGGCAGATTTTTCGCGGCGATGCGGTGGGTGAGATTGCATGATTCAATTAGTCTGCCACTGGCAGCAGCCCCGAAACAAGCAATAGATGGAGGTGGTGCGGGGGGTGGGGAAGGTCGTTAGCTAGGAGCAATCTAATGTCGCTTCAACAAATGTGAGCTCTTTCTTTCTCTCTCTCTCTCTCTCTCTCTGGATGTGACACGATTAAAACCATTTGTCGTATGGAACTCCCTCGGCCGCACATCGTCGCGTCTCTACTCCAGATTAGATCTGCTAGGTGCGCCCGGCTAGGATTTGGAGGGTAAAAATCAGCTCCCACTACACATCTATAGGCTTGCATGCATGCGTGTGTGTGTGTGTGTGTGTACGACAAGTCGTAAATTTTTATTGACTGTACTTTAACCGGGCTTATTGCTGTGCCGGGTCGCAGTTCGTCCTCGCTCGCACGCTGCTCGATGTGCTTCCATGTCCAACAAGTGGGGGCACAGCACACCCCTCCCGGACCCGGTGTGCGCTCTGTCACCGAACATAAAATCGAACGATTTATGGCATGGTTGCGTGGGGTGGCCGGGCCCGGGTGGGTGGGTGTGGCAGTTCAATCGGTGCGTTTTCGGGCACTTTTTCCCAACCTTTTCCGCTCCGAAATCGACAGCCAAAAGGCAGCACACCGAAGAATGCTGCCAACGGGCTTGTATCTTCTCGCTGACTCCAGGAAAGGCTTCGCTATTTCCTTCTTCTTTTTTTGTGTGTGTGTTGCTTTTGGGTCCATGGCGGTGGGAGGACAGCCAGGCGCGGCAAGTCACCAGAATCTACGGCAGATGAATTATGGTGTATCGTACAGCGAGCCACACACACACACACACGCAGGGTCACCATGCGATGATGCCGAAAGGACACGACACAGGCCCGCTTCCCACATCGGGAGTTTTGCGCAAGGGGGTTGCGATAACATTAGTTTTATGTCAGTTTTATAGTCCTTTTAAAACTCTGACTCCGGCTACCCCTAGGGGTGGTTCGCATTTTGATTGTTTTCTTTCCCCCTTTTTCCGCTTTCCCTCTCCCCCCGCCGTACACTGCGCGGGCCGGCGGGTTCGACCCCTCGGTGGCCGTACCGGAAAACGACGCGGCAGTGGCAAAAAAAAGGGTAAATGCGGCAATTTGTTATCCAGCCAGTGGCGCACAATCGCCACACAATGGCACATGCTGGATGACGTGGGAGGGGGAAGGGGAAGGGAGGAACATCAGCACCACCAAACCATCGGGAGCGTCGCACCAATTCTACGAGGTCCTTGTGACGTAGACACCTTAACATCGGATGTTGACTCGCCCCGGTATCGAAGAGTTACTGTGTGTGTGTGTGTGAGTGTATGTACTCCCTTGAGACCGATAAGGACACGGCCGTAAAAGCGGGAAAACAATCCGAACCAGGGGCCCAGTGTTTGTAGAACATGCATACTAACACATCCGGGCCCGGGCCTTCCTTTCCCTCGCCCGACCATTGCACTGCTTCTGAGACGTGTGCTGTCGGGCGACCCCTTTTATTCTCTCAAAGGTTATTTGTTGGCATTTGAGCAAATGTCCATAATTGAATACAATCAGCACACAACCGCTTTTACCGGTTGTGTGTATGTGTGTGTGTGTGTGTGTGCATGTATGTGCTACAACGTCTCAGCGGGTGTGTGTGTGTGTGTGTTAAGATGTTCGACACTCTTTCGGCAGCAGGTTGCGTCCGAACAGGAGCATCCAAAAGGGACACAAGGGGAGAAGCAAACGCACTAATTGACCGGTCCAATTCGTACCGGGGCGCGAAACAAACCCTTGCATGTCCCCTCCCCCCCCCCCCCCCCTTCTATCCACCGACTCCATCCCAATTCTTGAGTGGTGGATGGGGATGCAGCGGCGCCGAATTTTCGACCAACCGCACGTCGAAATTAGTGTCCCGGCGCCAATTGGAAGCTGCGCGCGCGCGCGCGCAAAGAGGACGAAATTTCGCGTTCTGGATTTTTTTTTTTCGCGTTTGTTTTCGGTTAGCACATCGCACACTTTGTGTGTGTGTGTGCTTAAAAGGGGTGGAAAGGGAGGAGATCTCCAGGCGCCATTTGGCAGTGACGTCGGACGGCATCAAAGCGAAACGTCGCTAAAACGCTTTCGGACACGTCAGCGTCAGCTACTAATTACGATCGCTGGGAGCGCTGTGAAGGGGGTTTTCTGCATTCTTTGAGCAGTGGTAGTGAGAGAGAGGGGGGGAGGGGGGGCGAATAACTTGCTTGATTATCAAGCAAAAGGAGATACTCAGTCACTATAATACCGCACATCTAGTAAGACGGTGACTATTCTAGCACTAGGGGTGACTAGGACTTTAGACTATCCGAAGCTAGTCATGAATTGTGAGAATCACACATTTGATAAGATATAGAGAACATGTTTTGTAGTGCATTACGACTCAATGTGTCATCAAACTAAGCAATTGTTCACCCATTTTGTTAAAACAATGCTTTTCTATTCATTTCTTCATATGTTAAACCACTCCAGCCAATCAAAGGAAATGATCTATTTTCCTTAACCCAAAAACCGGCATGCTGTTCGATATGATCTACTACTAAGATGCATTCATTTCAAAGAAAATTTAAAACTGTGAAACAAAACAAGCCACAAACGCGTTTTGATTTCAATATCGCTCGCAAAATATCGCTGTGCGGCGAGCCGCCTCTGCAAACACCAGCGAAACGTAACCTGCCTTTGAAAATGCGCTCTGTGTTTGCGGATGTTGTTGTTGCTAGACCCTGTGCGTCTCGCCAGACGCACCAGAAACGGAACCATCGCAAAGGGCTTCTCACCTATACCTACCGCAAACGAAACAGGCGCAAGTTCGCAAGTTCGGAAACCACTTTGAAGCGATGCGCAGCTGTGACCCAGTTCCGATATCAAAGCATTCGGTGGCAAAGTTTGCAAAACCCGACACAACAGCCGTGTGGGAGGCCAGCAGCACGTGTTACTCCTTTCTTCTTCCTTTTTTTTTTACTCATCCGGTGCTTTTTGGCAGCGCTGGAACGGTCGGGCCTGAACAAACTGCCCAAAACACGCGCGCGCAGCAACGGGAAGCTGGCCAGCCAAAATACAAACAATACCCCGCACGCGGCCCGAAATGCCTCAAACACGGGCCCGGCAGGGTGGCACATCCGTACGGTATGCCGAGAATGCGCCCGGACCGGGAACACCACCGCGCCGTGACAAACGTCAAACAGTTGCAGACGTTTCGCACACGCAAAACAACGCAGCCAAACACACATCCCGAGGGCACGTGATAGTTCTGGCTGCTTCGGCCGTGCATTACGAGCTCTGCCCCTGGAGGGACCGTTTTCCCCCTTTCCTTTTGTATCGCGATTATGGATGCAAGCGAAGACACACAGTACACACCAATGCCCAAAAATCATGCTGCTGATGATGATGATGATGATGTTGTAAAAGGGTCGAGCACGAGCATGTAAAGGGTGCTCTCGCGTTGTTCCTCGCCGCCGGGAGTGCTGTTCGCCCCTGTTTGGCACCGCGGCGGTGGCGGCGGCGGCGGCGGCGACGACTCTGCCAGAGATTATAAACACCGAGAACAACAATCTCGAGTGGCAGAGTGCCGGGGGCGCGGTGGGTGGAGAATGTAATTTATCCAATACTAATTCAACAATGAAGTCAAACCGTCCCGAATATCCCGAAGGAAAGGATGACATACGACGCGCAGTCGGTCGAAGCGGAGGGTCGAACCCAACAACGCGCACGGCGACGACGGCGGCCGGAGAGACAATGCCGCTCGATTTCACGACTCAATCATACGTTTATTTAATTACTTCAAACGGGACGATAAATCGTGGCAGTAGCGTAGTAACGTAAAAGCAAGCACTCCAGGACGCTGGCGTGAAAAACACTGTTGCGAGTGCAGCGCGCGGTTTGCCTTTTTGCATTATGTTTGCCCTTTCCCTCTTACCATTTTTTTGCTTCTTTTTTTTAATAGTTTAGTTCCCCCAGCACACCCCTTTTTCCCGCCCGGTAGCGCTGAGACGCACGAACGACACCGTGCCGAATCGGTACTGCTCCTGGGTGGAAGGAAACATTCCGTACGAAACCCCGGGCGTTGCCGAAGCGAATGGCGCAGACAAAAAAAACCCGAACCGTTTTAAAGGTTGCAGTGTAGTAGGGGGTTGAAGCGGTGGAGAGGAGGAGGAAGATTTATTTACTCTTGCCACTTGAAGTTTTAGCGCGACGATGATGGTGACGATTGTGTTGCCGCCGCTTATCGCAAACGGGGGCCAGGCAAGCGCGCAAAGTGTAAACGTCCTGCGTCCTTTTTAAGGGACAGTACAACACGAAAAAAAACCCAACAATTTTTAACGCTCCCGGCGGATAGACGCGGCATTATTGAGACGCCAATCGGCGGAAGCGCTTTTGCGCCATTATAAACTCAATCACGGTGGCGCCCTCTAGGTAGGCGCATTCGTTCCGGTGCGCTTTAACCTTCCGAACCGTAGCAAATCGACCGCCCGTGGCAGGGACCACGGGTTGATGATGAGTGGATTGATTTGTGCCGCACCGTAACTCCTTCAACACCCATGCGAGGGAGAGCCCGGAACCACTTGCCATTTTCGCTACGCAAAATTGACAATCCCGCAATCCCGTAGCGAAATCGAAAAAGAAAGTAAAAGAGAGAGAGAGAGAAAGAGCCAAAGAGGGAAAGAGAAAGATCCGAGTTCTATTCCTAATCTTACCGATAATGTGTGTGTGTGTGTTTGCAAATGTCAAAAGTTATCAAAACGGTAGCCGCCGTTCAGCATTTTGAGAAATTGGATCCGAGATGGGTAGCATTTTTGGTTTTGTTTTTTTTTTTTTTGCTATTGCTGTTAACTCCGACTTCCGGACTTCTGAGGGGTCGACCGTCTAATCGCAAGGGGCGGTCGGGTCGCTGCAATTTGCCGTATGCAAACACACAAACGCCTCTAAACCACTCGCATTGGCAGACGGCGACGGCCGTTTGGAGTAGGATGCTGGCGAAGATGCTGATGATGTTGTCGCCATCGGTGAAGGGTCTTGGACGCACGTGAAAAAACAAGCGCACAGAAGCGCTGGACAAATTTGTCGTTCATTCCGGGGACTGGGAAGAACCAAAAAAAAAAAAAACGCATAGAAAACCTGAAGAGGATTAGCTGCGGGGATGATTAGCCAGGATCGGGAGATCGCTTCCTTTCCTCTGAAGATCTGGAAGATGATGCCGCCGCCTGTTGGTTGTTCTGTTTGATCTTCCTTGTTCGTTCCTCCCGGAGTTGGCTCGATCGAAGTGCCACAAAATAGAAGAGATGAGATAGAAGACACACAAAAAACCCCGGAAAGACAATGTTGATCGGAAGAACTACGCACAGGTTGGGAAGGATAGGTTTAGGACACATCCTCGGAACTTCAACGCTGGCGTGGAGCACACCTTCCGCATGTGCTCTTGCCCAAGAACCATAAGGGCTTATGCGTGTGTGTGTGCCGTTTGTGTGTATAGCTTCTTCTGCTCCGAGTTTGCGCTCGGCATCTGTTTGTGTTCGCACTAAAACAGCGTAAGTGACTTGACAAACACGGCTACCGGGATCTTGGCTAGCTCTCACTCTCGTCCCCGGCTAGACAGCAGTCCCCGGTAGCAGTAGCGCAGCTGCGGAGCTAAGGTGAAGATGACTGGATCAAAGCTCTTGTTGGCCGTGCTGCTTGATGGTGTTTACACGCCGCCGACTTTTGGTCGACAAACGACGACGACGACGACTTTCATGCTTTTGATGCTTTCGTTTTTTTTTTTTTCTTGACCTCCTGGACTCACTCCTCCAGAGGCCCCCATACAAAGCGCGCGCCCCGAACCGGTTTCGGCTGTCAACAAAACAGATCTGAAGGATTCGGTAGTGCAGAGGGCGGCTTTGATGTCATAGATACCCCTCTCTTGCAGGAGTTGAGCGTTTTTCCACCCAATAGAACACCCCCCCCCCCCCCCAGGTGCCGGAAAGATCCCGGAACTAGCAAAAGAGCGGGGAGTATCGTGCGTACCTGTACGGCTGTACAGGCCAAACAACAGCAGCAGCAGACACAGAAAGTAAAACGAAGAAGAGGGAAAAAAACGAGATTGAAAGGAATCAAGAGACAAACAGAAGCCCCGCCGTTGAACCGAGTGCGACCTCTCAAGTGTTATTAGTCGGCAAACAGAACGCCGATCTCCGCCAACCCTTGCTGCTCGAGATCCCTTTTAAAGAGCAAGAGCGGCTGCCGCCCCTTGGCGATCCTTGGCGGGGCCACTCCGAAACCGGCTGGTAATGGATGGTCAATGTTCGGGGCTATTTGTGGAACGGCGTTTTTAATAGCATCCCTTATGGAGTGCCTTCTCCACTCCCTTTTATCTCCCTTCCGCTTGGTCGCATCTTCTTCCGCTTCCGTGTGTGGGGCGTTTTGTGCCAATCAAAACATGCAAAAGAAAAAGGTGCCATAAAAATGGTTAAAAGGATTCCGCGCGTTCCAGCTGAGCTGAGCTGCGAAGCGGCAATAGGTCAATCCGTCCTGCTAGCCGACCAGCACGGAACACGCAGCGGTGTGTCGATATGGCACGCATTTGACGTGCTAATTGTCGAATAATGAAGCCGCGCGCGTGGGGCCTTACCGGCCAGCTTTGCAGTGGCCACCGTCGCTGCCGCCGAGCTAAAAAGCCACCCACACTTCCCAGGGGCACACGACGATCGATGTGTCGCAAGCGATGTGTATCTCGCGATCTTTTATCGCTTCTGTGCTTCTTCTTTCGGTTCGTCAGTTTATACTTTGTGTTAAAAGAGGGCAGGAAAGGGGTGTAGTAATATTCCAAACAAAGTAGAGAAGAAAAGCACAACAACAAAAGGCCGAGCAGAAGGTGGAAATTGACAGAAACAATCAAAACCTTTAGCGACCATCGGAATCGGAAAACAGCACTGAATGGGGAGGGCAGGAAGGGACACGTTTACTCGCACCGTGGCGTAAATCGGTGGACAAACGCGTAGGGCAAACAAGCCGCCAGTGGACATACACACACACAATGTTGTTCAGGTTCAGGCCGGACAACATCAAACAGGAGCGCGCTTTCAGGATGCGTGCGCACGCATGTCGTCCCTGCGCAAGTGCTTGCGACTGACCGAGACTGAGAGAGAGAGCTATCCCTAGAGGTGCAAGGTGTTCGGGGTGGTTGGATTGAACACAGCAAATACTACGTAAAAACAGAGATGGAGCAAGAGAAGGCAAGGTGCTGGTGGTCAAATAAATTAAGCCACGTAAAATAGTGTGGCGCAAGTGAAGACCTTTCCAAGTGGTCCGCTGATCGGGTTCGTCGTCTTCTGCAAACATCCAATCGCCCCCCCACCCAAAAAAAAAAGACTCGGAGACTCCCGGGTACCTTAATCCTTGCTGCTGCTGCTGCTGCGGACGCGCAACTGTTTGCGAACACGCCGGGGCGGTTAAAGCTTTCCAACAGAGTTTTGTTTGCGTGTTGCTTTTGGGCGGCAGCTTTTTTAATTTTGTTTTTTTTACCGTTTCTGCCCTCGATCGGGCGCGGGAGATGACCTCCCGTGCTTTCTGTGCGCCTCTCGGGTGTGCTGATGCGTTACCCGGGCGTCGCTATTTAATATTGCGTAACGCTGGAAGCTACGCAAGAAATAGGAAACACCGTCACCAACACCACGACAGCTCCGTTTCCCTCGCTTCCTAGGTGAAGAAGCACTTTTGCTACTAGGGCCTAGGCGTGTTTTGTCTGGGGCATTTATTTGGCGCTCCTTTTTTTGTCTCGCTCGCGTACTCATCCGTATGATTAAGCACTAAGGGTGCGATCAATGATGGAAGAACCGGCAGAAGTGCTCACCCAAGTGCTCTAATAGACACTCCAGGAATGTAATGGCGCTGAACCAAGTTTGCCACGGGTGCCGAATTACAATTATCCCTTTTAGTTGGTTACTTCTCACGCTAACTGTTGGTGCCGTGACCAGGAGCTACACGTCGTTCTCAGCGCTACACACCTGCCCGAGCGCGTACGCTTTGTGCAGCGGTTGTGCGAACTGGATTTTTCGTTTAATCCTCTTCCCGACAGCTCACACACACACACACACACACTTCAAGACAACAAGCACGCACGCACAAAGGGACTCCGGTGTTGTAAGACACTCGAGCCGCGTGCTTGCGATGAAGACATTATTCCCAGCGTAAGTGTGCGGAACACGACACTGCGTCGGTCGCTCTGCAGCAGCAGCACAAATCCATTATCATCGCTAAATGGAACCATTAATAATGAATAAAAGCTTATCACGCTCAAGCAAGGCCTGGACACGCGGCACGGTCGTCGCCGTTGCTGTCCCTGTAGCAGAGGGGAAAAGAGTGCCACAAGCGAACTCAAATGAAAAAAGAAAGAAAGAAAAACGACCAAAAACTTGCTGGGAAAAGTCATCGGCTGTCGGGCTCTTACCAGGGGGCCACACACTCTGCCGCACCCCTTTCGATGCCGTCGTGCAACCGGCGTTGGGTGATGATGGTTGACGGTGGTGCATCTCGTTGCAATTCTCCTCCCCCTCGCGCGCGCGCGCACGGCAACGGCGCTTGCTCTCGAGTGGCACTAATAAAAATATCGCCGGCACACGTTTCAGCGGTCGCGCGACACAATGCTTTTCCATGTTTTCCCCCCCTTCGCCCCGTCCCTTGCCATCCCGCGCTTGCAGTTTATCCCCGTTGCTGCAATGATATGGGATGAAATCGGTACTGATCCCTTGCCCGCTGCGGATGCACAGATAGAGCAGCGAACAGACTGCCGGGTTAGGCCGTGCCAGGCAGCGCGCAGTGGGCAATAATTATTATGTTCTTCATATTCCCTCTCTGTCTCTCTCTCTCGCTCTTACCCTCCCTCACCCTGACAGGCAGGGGCCATGTGACGAGCATCACATAGTGTTCGGGTTGAGAAATTCAATAAAAGCATCGCTTACGCTATTTAAACGTAATTTGGCATGTGACAATTTTATGATACTTAACCGATACCCTTCAACCCCCGGGGCCGGGAGTGCTCGGCGCTGCTGGCACATTGTTCACTGGGGACTCTCTCTCTCTCTCTCTCCTCCGCACAGACAGTGTGTGGTCACGTGCCGACTGTTTCATCCCGAAAAAGTCGACCGAAATTGCCCTTTGCCGGTCTGGATTATATCACGCCGGGTGATATGGTTGCTGGCGGTTGGTTGCCCCGGGAGAAGAGAATGCGAATAAGGACGCGATTATTGCGCCTCGAACCACTTCAGCCCGACACGGCCGAGGAATGGAGGATAGCGTATGGGGGTGGTGCCTGAGGTACGGAGAGAGAGAGAGAGACCGAGATCACTATCACCGACTGTCTGTTTTCAGTTATTAAACCATCAGAATCACGGCACTGCCGCGTGCCGCAAGTTCCGGGAGCGTGTTTGCAGGAAACGAATTCCTTCCGGGGGAGGAGGGCCACCGACGGGTTTTGTGCTGCCGATCTGACAATCACCTTCGCAACTGACTGACAAATGCCGTCATCGAGGTTCATATCTCGCACCGAGGTATCGGCGGGTTAGGATCTATTCTGGCCGGGAAAGACTGTCCTGGGCCTTGCGTCCGATGCACGCAACAAGGGATGTATCGGTACCGGAAGGGAGCAAAAGGTCATGACACGACATTTCTGGCTCGATCGTCCAAAGGAAGCACGCACACGCACAGGCAACTGACAGCGACCTTTTGACGGCTCACTCTGTGTCTTACCCCAGCAAAAACACACGAATGGGAATGATGCTGACACAATGACATCCCGAAAGTCAACAAAGTCCAATGGAAGATAGAGAAGAAAAAACTGATGTGAGACTCTGTTATCTTACCACCGTCTGCTGCAGCTTGCTCGCTGGACCCATCATCGTCAGTCATCCCGAAAATGGAAAAAAGGCATAACACAAAACTCCCGGAAATCGGAACCAAGGTCATAGAGAGTGGGAAGGGGGGTATATCCCGAATGTCTCAAACCATCCCGACATCAAAACTCCGTAAAATTTAGCTACATTTTGATAGCCGAAGTATGGTCATTCTGTCAGTTCCCAGTTATAAGGGCTCCAGCTGTCCAGACATCCCGGGCCCGGGTCCGCTCTTCGCGAACGTTCGCTTTCTGAAGTGAGCAGTGTCTTGGGGGATAGGAGAGGACACCACTGGCATGCGAGTATTTGATACGACATTCGAAGTGCGTTCGGTGCGCGCGCGGCTGTGTTTACAGCTGTCCTCCCATTGTCTAGGAACGGGCGTAATCAAAATATCGTCGATCCGGTTCGATTCACGCCATGTTTTTCAAATCACAGCACCGGCTACACTCGAGAACATACTCGCATTGTCTGCGCAGATCTTGCTCCACACTGGCTAGGTGGTTGTATTGTTGGTGGGTTTGAATTCTACGCACCAAGATGACGACGTCGACGATGACTCACTAGCAAGTGACGTCACGGGCTCCGTTCTTAATGGCGCCGGCAAGTGGCAGAGACATGCGTGCTTGCACAAAGCGATCTCAAGTATCGACGTGTCGTCTACACACATACCGGCCGCAAACCTGATGACCGCTGTACGAACCGTGTCCGGTGACTTTCCGCCGCGCGGGCTCGGATCAATTAATAGCAGCTACCGGATGACCACGGGTTGAGTGCTGTCAAATGTTTGATTTCATTAAACCCCCGGTAAGCAAATAGGCTTCTACCGGGAGCGTCCCAGGGGGGAGAGTTGCGATCAGCTCAGCCAGACCGGAACCAGCTAGAGAGCAAGAGGGAAAGCGTACGCCACCAGGATGCTAAAGTCACGAGAGCACATTGTGAGTTTTCGAATGGCTTGGGTATTGGAAAGAATGCGCAAACAATCAATCCCTCCATAGTATTTTAGTTATTAGTGATCTTCGAGCGACTTCTTACAAGTAAAACTGGAGCTCATCTTCTCGGAGCTGAATTGCCAGAGGTGTAAAAGCAAGATATCCAGCTTTAAATTCAGAGCCTGCAAATGCACCAAATTGGAGTTGTAGCTTGGGAGATAAACGTGAAAACAACTCGAAGGGGTTTTAACGAGTTAAGGCTATTTTCGCGCGTTTATTACTAATTAAAGACAGTACTAACTCCAAAATCCAAAGGGTTTTACAACACTTCCGCAAGCAAAACACGACTTACACTTGAAATTCATCGAAAACCGCTCATTGCTTTTCACATCGTGTGTAGGTTTGTCCTGCAATCTACGGCAAAGGCAGCCTTCGAAAGCCCGGAAGTGACTCGTGCTACTAGAATTACCCAAATCCAACATTAGCTCTAATGCGCCGAACCCGGGGGTGGGCGGTAAAAAGGCGGTTCCAGGAAAAGAAAATTAGCCCACATCATCATCCCGTAGTCTCCTTAAGCACGGTCACTACCATCGGGCCCCCTGCTTCAAGCCGATCTGGTCAGTAATTAACACACGTAAATGAAAGCTAATACACGGTGTTTAGGCCGCTGCACAGTTATTCCTGGAACGCACCTCCTGAAGTGCCCGGGTTCAGCGGAAGGAGGAGGGTTCAAGTCGTAAGGCCACCTGCATATGGCACCACGGATAATAACGGAGGATTAACGATAAATTTGAAGTACTCGCCGGACCGGGCGTGAGTTGTAAGATGATCCTCCCGCGATGCCAGCAATGCCGAGGAAGGAAGCCGTCGTCAGTATGTCTGGCACGGTTCAGCGGGAACCTGGTTCTCTGCCCTGGGGGTTTTCCTTGAAACGCGACACACACACACACAGACACACACGCAAACACCTTCATGTGGATGACGGTGTGTAGGAAATTCCTGGGAATTTTCTTGATACGGTACCATACAACTCCAACGTTCAGCACCAAGGTTTCGCTGCCGCCGCCACCGACACACTTCCGGCAGCGGAGAGCCTTTTGTTGCTTGTTCCGGTTCACCCACACACATACACTTCCGCCTCACCTTTGTACCTGCGACGGCGGCGGCGGCGGCGGTACCCTTTGTTCCGGGAACGGGATTGCCAAGCGGTACTGCCGCCAGCAAGCCACGATTAGGCGCTCCAAAAATCCCAAGAAAACCCCCGACGGAGAAGAATTACAAGATGTCGCTGCGCCGTAACCAGGAAGAAGAAACGGCGGGCGAAGGGCATACACCGATGGGCGGCTGAGTTGAAAAATGAGGCTATGCTAAGGCCCCCTTAACTTCACCCTTCGTCCACGGAGCCTCTCGTCGGCTCGCTGGCAAAAGATTGTCATAAATTCGACTCCGCAAGATGTGATTGCTAAATTACATTAACATCGCCCGGTTCGAGTTTTTGCGCTGTTCGGTTGTTGGCAGCCGTCGTCCTTGCCTCGCTCGCTGACACTTGCCAGACCACGCAGTACGCAGCACCTGGCCCCGGGTTTGGGCGGCAGTGCCGGCGACCAACGCCAGATGCCAGATGCCTCTAAATTGTATTTCATCTTCGCCTCCACAAATCCACACACACACCTTGGCCCACGACGTGAATCAAGCAAAGTTCGCTAATGCCTTTTGCTAGGGGGAAAATTGGAAAAGCCTCACCACCGTCCGCACGCCCACACTTTCCCCACTCCCGTTGGTTCATTGTTTTGCAATGCGCAGGATCACCACCGCCAGGGATTGTTACCTTACGCGCGCCCCGCTACTGCCCGTTTCTTGTTGGGCTGTGGAAAACGTGGGGAGAAAAAATCCAAACACAACCTCACGCCACACACACACACACACACTCTCTCTTTTCCCCCTGGAGCAGCCGCCACGAGCGAGGGAAAATGGAATTACAACACAATTTTCATATTTCGTTCCGCTCGAAGGCAGCAAATCGCAAACCTGTCAAAAAGGGACGAGAGCCCAGAAATATTCACCCCACTGTATTTGTGTGTGTAGGTGCGTGTGTGTGTGTGCGATTTTGCTTCCCTACTGGTGGAGGTTTTTTGGGGTGCCGGCCATTTTCTGTGTGAGCGCTGGAGGCGATTTTTCTTGCGCAAGTGTGAAGGGATATACTGTAACGCCACGGGGCCGAAAACGCGCCCACGGTACCAACACCCAAAATGGAAGCAGGCTCGCTTGGCTTGTGCGCTTTGGCTGCGTTTTCTCAAGCGCTTTAATTTGATTTCGGGCGAATGTAAAATGCTACACCGCGAGAAAGGAGAGCATATTTTCCGCACCGGTGGATGTCATCTGGGAGTTCAAAAGGGGACAAAAACGCTATACGAAGGAATAGATATTTTTTATCGCACAAGTTGTTAGAATTGTCTGTACGATATCTCTCGTTTGGATCAGTATTTTATGTTACAAATAAGATGTACAATCAATACAATTCGCAAATTAAAAAAGATGGAAAACGTTTAAAATGATAGAGAAAAGATGTAATTACAACATAAATGATAAGAAGGCTTAGTAAATCACAATTGAACCTTCCGGCTAAATAGCTACACAAATAAAAAAGAAATTCACAAAAATGTATAGCACCATATTGCCTAAAACTTGCCTCCCGCAAATTAGGCCACACGCTGTCTCTCGGTGGCAACGCAACTGGCCGATCCTGTGGCGCAATTTAATCGCGCTAACACGGGTCACAACCGCACTGCATCAATCGCGACCGCGCGCCGTTTTCTCGGCTGTTTGATAAGTTTCTCGGGGCGTGATAAGTTTCTCGACTGGTAAAAACCCGTATGGTGGTGTCATTATCGCTTGCAGGAGAGCGAAAATATTCGAGTTCAAACAAGAAGCGGAACGAAAACTGGCCCGGACGGGAAGCGCGCATCCACATCTTTGCCTTTTGGTTTGCTTTCGTTGCCTTCGATGTGTGTGTGTGTGTGTGTACACACATCGAGCGTTTGATTTCTTATCGTGGAGGGCACACAAAAACTGACGGCTTTTTGTTTTATTTTTTTTATGTAGAAACAATCTCAATTTGAATTTTTTTTTTGTGGAATTGTAATTAAACCAAAGATTCACATTTGTTTATGAGTGAGCCCCTTTTGCTTCCCCTTGTACCCTCACATTTGTACCGTTGCCAGTGATTTCCTTTCTCTCTTTCTCTCTCTTTTTGCACTCACTTTTGTTCCATTTTGTCTAACGAGGTGATTGAACGCAACGGCGAAGTTTTTGGGGGCAGGATTGAATCGCAAAGCTAATTAAACGCTCCATCGAAATCGAACGACTTGTAACGGGGAAGATGCTGTGTACGGTGGTGATGCTGAAACCCTCCTCCTCTTCGGCTTGTTATGGCTCTGTGTGTGTGTGTGTGTGTGTGTGTGTGTGCGAACACAAAAATAGGGATGTATGCATGATTAGTGTGGAGCAGACGACAGATTATTATTATGATTGCTTATTAACTCATCAATTCTTGCTGGAGATAGAGGAAGGAAAGGGTGGAGGAGCTAGATTTCAGTTTGGAGGTGACGAACGATGCGAGCGGCAACGAGATCTTATTAGTAATGTGTGTTTTATAGCTTTTGATTCGGAAATTTGATGTCTTCTTGGGATGGCGACCCGAACATTATAAATCTTGTTATCAATTCCATGAGAAACAATTGGGCAAAATCTTACCTTGGAGGGTTAAGGATCTTCGATATATAAAAGTTAAATATCATCCCAATCCATGCGTTACTTCCCTCCGATGATAGGCTGTACATAATATCCCATTGCGAAGAAATTGGAGAAGGCTATGACTTCAATATTTTGGAGGCATTGTATGTACGAAGACACTTCAAACTTTGAAAAGGCTCTGAGCTTCTGAGCTTAAATAGTCATGTATGACATTGCACCGAAGCATCAGTTTTAGTACATAATTCTGAAAACACTCAAGTCCAAAGCCAAAGTGCTCACGCTTCGATTGGAACAGTTGTGCGATAAGAAAAAGCGTTTCCGAAATTTTGAAGAACATCAAAATCTTGGTAATGTGGTCATTATAGATTATTTAAACCATGTACAGAGATTGCTGCCCTCTCCAACCACCTTCCCGCAGCTAATCAATATCATTCGGCTGGCCTGGGTAGGTCCACCACTGGGCAGAGCAAATTCCATTCGCTTTTTGGTTTTGGTAGGCCCAACCCAAGGGTTACCTGATCCGTTTTACAATCCTTAGGTAGCGCCCGGACCGGACCATCTGGTCACTGCGTCCAGAGCAGTCCCTGGGCCCTTCGGGAGTTTGCCTTGCTCTGAAGGTATCTGTTTCCGTTCGTACCACCACAACAGCATGTCGGACCAGTATACATTCCAGCGAAAAAGAAAAAAAAAACACAACGACTAACAAACGCTGGCTGAAATCCTCTCGGAATCTGTAGCCAAAATCTGGTGCCCTAGCAGGGCTGTGCGTTAAGTCGATTATTACTTTTTCCCTTCCGGAAGCGGCGCCAGATGATGTAGTGTGTGTAGGACCTAGGCAGCAGGTTTTCGCATCTGGGCAACAGCTCCCATTCCTTCTCTTTCATGCGTGTCTGACACTCGAGGGCGAGACAGAGAGGTAAATAAGGGTCTAGAGAGTGACGATAGCATGAAACCACCGACTCCATATCCCCCCGAGAGAAAAAAAAAACACAGTTACTTCCTCCTGGGCGCACTCTGGTGGAGTGTGGGCGCGTAATTTTGCTCAATCGTTTTCAATTATGCTCAAGTTTCGACAATTTCCAGTCAACAAGGCTGCGCACCCCGGAGGGACCCTCCTGCCGCCTTTTACCCTTATGTACCAGGTCCAGAAGATTGGTGAAAAAAATAAATGAAAAACCCATTAAGCGCATACAAATCCCCCAGTTTTCGAAGTTAGCAACACAGTCGCAGCATGGAAGTCGCACCAGGGATTCACTCTCCCGCTCGGTTCAATGTTGCTGTTGCTGGATGTGTGTGTGAAAATGTACATTTTCCACATTGCAAATCTTTCGCTCTCTCTTTCACTTCACATTAATTTCTTTTTTACCCCCTCGTTCCAACTCGCACGCAACTTCACTTCCACTTCAATTGTGCGCGGACCAGCTCTTCGGGATGTATGCTTCCGTGTAATGTGCATGTTTCCATAAACATTGTGCTCTGTTGTTGCACTTCTTCAAGTGGCCACTTGGCAGCTCAAGTGCGCCCACCTCCACCACCACCACCACCTCTGCCGGCAATGCAATACACATTATCATAAAATTATGATTACGCGCGCAGTGATAATCTCGCCTTCCGCGCCAGGGCAACATAGAGCCAATGTTTTGCCGCCTCAAGTGGGTTCCACTCGACAAGGTGTTGGCGCTAAACTTACTGTTACGATTTTCTGGCTACCTGTTTCGGTTGTTACACAGCCACGCGCACACGCGTGCTCAAAATCTCTGTCGATGGTTGCCACTTGAACGTTTTCGATTAGTTTTCGAGAAGCTAGCGCTAGGAAAATCGATCATTGTTAGTTAGCGCGGCAAGCGCAAAGGAGAAACAGTTTATAAAAACGGTTACACGCGCGCGTGTGTTTGTGTGTCTATATCATTGCCCTTTATCCCTATCCTCCACCTTGCCCCGCACTAAAATATTGCGTGGAAAAGTGGTGGAAATTGGGAGATGGTTGGCAGCGCAAAATCGCACCGAATCGAATCGGATTCGGCACATCGCTCGGTGCACAATTTGCCACGGTTTTGTGCACACACATATACACAGCGCCCGAAAGGTGGAACCCTTGCCCGGGCGGTGCACTGAGGAGCAGTGCGAGGAAAATGGGAAGCGGGAAAAGTCCGCTCACTCTCGAGCGGAAACCTGTTGACGTTTAGAGAACGTCCACTTGACAGGACGCGAAACATGAGAAACAAAAACACTCGAAAGTAACTCTAGTACATGGTCACACACACACACACACATTAACGATTTCTGCAACCACTAGAGCAGAGGATGGGTGCGTACTTGGTCGTTTGAAAACATCCCCCGAAAAAGCAACACGTACAACAACAAAAAAGTCAAACAAACATACAGAGAGGAGAGTGCAAGGACCGGTGCCGTCACCACTTCATCAACTCGACGCGCCCTGTCAGTCAGGAAACGCGATCGAGATATATAGGTTAAGGGACCCACGGACGTAAATGAACCCGTGTGTGTGTGTGTGTATGTACAAAAAGTCTAATTAAACGTTAATTACGCTCACGAGTACACCGCATCAGGTGCATTTTGAGCAAAATAGCAGCACAAACCTTATTTCATGGCAGATTAGCATTCAATTTAATTTTATTGCACCCCGATTGTCGGGGCAAAACCCCGCCGTCGGCGGATGACATAGTTTTGTGTGCCGTTGTCTGTTGTATCTGCCCGAGCGATTGTGTTGCGAGTGCAACGACGCTGTCAAAATTGGTATGAGAGTCCTTGGCTTACTTTATTCGTGGTGATAGCGGGAAGATTGAGGACAAAAAATTTAATTTAAAACATATATTTCGTCTCTGTTCCAAGTTTCCTGAGCCTTGATTCCGCGGTGATATGCACTTAAACACAACGGTCCACCTAATCTTCAAATTGTGGATCGAAATTGGCCCTGTCGCACACTGTATTTGCAATTAATTTCCGAGATTTTTTAGCGCCGATATCTGGAGAGTTGAACATATACGTCTATCACTCGACGGTCCTCGCCGTTTTGGAACCACCGATTTTCCTGCACTCTTGTCACAAACACTCGAAACCCGTAAATGTCCCCTTTCGCTGACAGTTTTGAAGTAGGGCTCTTACCACCGAACAACAACTGCTGCGTCAGCGCTCTACGGCGGATGATTCAAATCCCATCAGAGCGGGCTCGCTCATAACCTATCCATAAGCTATGATTGTTGATTGTTGCATTCTCCCCGCACAAACGGAGTGACTTTAAACTCATGCATGCGTGGATGACACATTCTGCAGCGCGCACGGCAAAATCCCACGACCCCATCGGCGGCAATTTGTCTGCCTAATTTTCTCCGCCGATAAGACTTCATGACTCAACACTTCATGAGGATGGAAGCGGAAAAAAATAGTTGGAAAGGGCCACCCTTCTTCGGTGAAAAATCTGCACCCCTATCAACAGCAACATCCTCCTCTCGCGACGGAAAATGCCTTTAAAGGCAACAACGCGCACAACCGCACGGGTGAATGAAGCACACAATACCCCACCACGACTCGTAGCAAATCGAATTGCACCGCTGAAAAAAGGACGACCGAATGAGTCGGGCCAGGAGGAATTCATCAGTTCCGTGCTTACCGGCAAACTTTACACTGCTGCCGTCGTCGTCTGCCATGGATTATCCGGACGCGTGAACGCCGACTGACGTCACGCAAAGCAGCATTTCTGCAAAGCGGCGAACCTTTGCCACATCTTTCCCGTTGTGCAAAGTGATCGATAATGCTTCATCATCCGTCATTCGCCCAAGGCAACTGTTTTCAACCGGACGGAGATTGGGAGCAGCGAGGGAGCGTTGAGTCAGAGGGAGTCACCGTACGCACACGGCATCGGTGGTGGGCGGCCGCCGCTGAGAACCGCACCGAATCGTGGGCAATTTCGGGGCAAATCCTACACCATCAGCACCTTACCGCGCAATGCACAAATTGGTTACGGCAAGGAAAAACGCCACGCAACGGCGGATGCTGCTGCTGCTGCTACTGCTGCTGCTGTGGGTGGATCAGGGGGGAGTACGCTCGCTTTCTCTGATTTGCGTAACGAATGGGCTGCTGGCTCCTTCGTCGGGGTAGGGAAATACTTGCCGTGAAGTAAGTAAAAGTTGGAAAACCGAGGGATCGTAACGCGTGCGCGGTTTCGTTGCGCCTACAAAATCCGAGTAAAAATCGAACAGTTGCACACTTGTCCGCTTGATTCGATGACGAATGCTGACATGCAGGATAGGTTAAAGAAAGCCGATGCTATTATTCTTAAGCCGAGAAGGACGCCAGGGGAAAGCTAGCCGGTGTTCAGGATTTCAAAGTAGCCTTTGCGGCGCAAATCGGAGTAATAAATTGAAGAATTGAGGTATCCACAAACTGATGTCTACCAACTTCAAAACAATTGTAGTGGAATATTAGGAAAATGTGTTAGCAATAAGTTGAGATTGACTCTAGTCTCCACTGAATCCTTGCAAGATGATGATCAGCTTCATCGAAATCTTTATCTCAGACATCCAAAGCCATTATGAGATACCAAGAATACACCCGGAAGTCCTAGGAAGCTTCCAGTAAAGCAGTCAAGTAGAGATGTTTGAAAACTCCTTTAAGAACCTGAAAAGACCAAAAATACGAATATCTGCTAATACAAGATATGTTTAGAACATCGGAATTCTTTGGTCCTCGAGCACTTCTTGAAAACGCACAGAATAGCTCATTTAAAAGACATACATCGTAGAGATTTTGGCATCTTACTCAAAAAGGATTTGATGTCTCCCATACGGCGGCAAATTATTATCCGCTGATTTTGGCGAAGACATTGACGTATCCTCAGCTGCTGAATGCAACGCAGCATTTGAAAGGAGGTCATCCGCTCGGTAGAGATAAACAACCACACAAACACAGGGTATACCCGACAGCATATCCGGTGCCAGTATCCACTGGCCCAGAGTCATCGGAACCAGGTCCCGCGACCCCCACCAGCCCACATCAGAGTCAATGTCTCGGCACGAAGTCGACCAGGCCCGGAAGAACAATTCACGCCATTGTGCGCAAACATTCAAAACCTGCTCCGCATAACACCCTCCGACCCCAGCTCTTGTATGCCCGCTTTCCAAGTGCGCAACTGTTCGAATGACCTTTCCCCTCCACCCGGGGAGGGACAGAGAGAAAGGTTCTCAAAGATCACATAGGTTCGAGCTATCGAAAACGAAAACTGACCCATCAAACACACTTCACACCAGCAGCAAGCAGAACCAGTGCACGAGAGCCATCAGAGAAGAAGCTGGGGAAAACACACATCACTAAGAAACACAAAGCCAACTTCGGCCGGCCATAAAACTGTGCAAATAATCGTCTCCCCACGCATCGCATATGTGAGGGGGTGGGAGAGGGGATGCTCCGATGGCATACATTAAGAGACTCCCGGGCGCAACACTTGCGAAGATGCTGGAGAGTACGGGCATGGTTGCCTGTTTGTTGATGCACTTTCCGGGCATTTGTTTTCGGTAGTTTTGCAGGTTCCGATGCGAGATGGCGTATCGCTGTGTGTGTGTTTATGTTTGTGTTTGTGTACTCCCACCGTAGAAGAGCTGGCGGAAAGTGCAGTTTTCGCAACTGTGCTGTGTTTTGTGTTGTTTGTGCACTGAATGCAATCCATTATATATGCCGAACAGCAACACCAACCAGCAGAGGCGTCGTATTGCATGCAGATGTTCTCGGGACTGCCGCGGGACTCGCTTCCCTTGAGTCCCACTTCAAACTTCTGAAAACAAAAGGAAATCAAAGCAGCGTCGTGCTATCCGATTGGAACGCGTTGTTTTTGGAGCCAAAAATAAAAAGAAGAAGAAGGCATTAAAACATTCGCCAGACTCGCGATCAGACGCGTGGAATACCTGTTTCAAGCAAGGATTTTCGTGAAACCGTTATGTCTTGTTGCATGCCTTGTAAGGCACAGTGGGCGCTCATCTTCCCTTCCCAATCGCCACAGTGATCCCCCCCTTTACCGCCCCCCCCCCCCCACGCCCCCCCCGAAACCGTGCGAGTGACCGGCCGGAGATCGCACATTAAGGCAATATAAATTGAACGGTTCACGAAGCTTACAACCACAACAACGTGTGGACGGAGGGACGAACCAACCCGGCGCAAGCCGGGAGTGCAGCACGCTGGAGGATTTGACCAGAAGCACCCCGAGATAGAGATAGAGATTTGACGTGGTCAGGGGGGGGGGAATGGTTGGGAGGAGGGCAAATACGACCAGCGAAGGGGAGGGGCTGCAATGTGAAAACAAATAATTATATGCCATGATGATAATCGCTGAGGCTCATCGTCGCGCGTCTACTTGCACACACACACACACACACTGGTCGGAAGACACTGGTGGTAGTTCGGGTGTGGAGCGGTGGTGCTCGAGTGCTATTTTTTGCACGAAACAACCAAACATGAAATAAAAAAAACAACACAGAAAAGGCCAACCCTCAGATCTATCGCTTCGCGCAAGTTGAATCGCTTCGCGCTCTGGTGGACTGGCGGCGGCTTCCGCATCTTCGCCAAGCGAGGAGGTGCCTAGGGCGGTGGTCGGGCAGGGGGGGGAGGGGGGGCTTAGTATGTGTCAAAGTTTGCGGAATCAAATCTGGTTTCGACCGTGGTTAAGATTTCTCGATGCTTTGCCCCTATCTCCCACCACCTCGAAATGCCACTTTCCCTCAATCCCGCTTGAGACGGAAATGTATTACAGGGTTAGAGGGGGGAGTGGGGAGTACCTTAGGGAGGGCATTCTGTGGCGCTAGCGAGGTGAAACACACATTGCCGGACGGTCGGACCCGAGCCGAGCCCGACGGCGCATCTTATCTTGCTCACGAGAGCGAGGGGCCAGAGCCATCCCGAGCGTTTAATTTTTCATCTGACCCCGTCAGGAAGATGCCGCGGCTTCTTATTGGCAGCCGTCCGACCGCCACACCACCTTCCCCGAGAGTCTCCCGTGTCTTCCCCAGCACTCTAGCCAACAAGAGAACAATAACGGCAGTCGAGTGTGCAACAGGGAAGGGAAATGGGGTGAAGGGACAAACAAGCGAACTTAAAAAAAAGGAAGGTTAGAGGACGATAAGCTTCAACAGCAGCAAATGAAGCGCACACACTACTACTGCGCGCTGCCGCCCATCTTTGGACGGGGAAAGAGGAAGTTACACCGAGAGAGGTGGGGACGGGGGGGGGGGGGGGAAGAAGATTCTTTTTTCAACCCGCTTCGCGCCTACAGTCCCCCCCCCCCTCGTCGCCGCTCCCTTCATTCATGACAGCTCATCAATGTCAAAACTGTGTGGAGCGCGGGAAGATTGCAGGAAGATGCAAGCATATTGCAGGCAGCGGGGGTAAGAAGCTGGTGTGGTGCAGTGGGGGCTGCAATGCTGCACCGAAATCGATTGCGCCCTCTCTACGCCGCCGACACCGTCGCTCTCGCGGCTTCGCGGTCGTGTCGCGGTCATTGGCGGTAGAACCTGTAGCAAAGTACCGCCTTGACCCCGTGAGCGCTCCGTGAAACGATTATCACAGTCAGAGGCCACACTCGCCCCCCCCCCCCCCCCCCCCCCCGCCATCCCTCTGTACACGCACGCCTTTCCCCGTCGTTGGGTTTGGGTTATCATCACAGCACATACCGGGCCCGCCATGCCGCTGCACCGACTGCAGCGCTGGGGCTGTGGCGTCACAGCGAATTGCAATTGGAAGCTGTTTGGAGCGTTGCGTCGCCTGACTTGCCGGCCGGTTGACGACGACTCTGTGGGACGTATCTGAGATCTGGGGGCTTTAGGATAGGCATCCGGAAGGAGTGTCTCTGGGGGCAGATTTTCCGACCGCACATGACATATCGGTTACAGATAATAGCGGATGATAGCATTCTCCCCACGACAGGTTGCTGTTTTTGTTGTTTGAGGAATTAGTTCTTCTGAACCATTTTTGTAGGACCTAACACATGCATGAAGTTTGGGTTGCAGTTTTCAGGTTTGATATTGATTGGGTTGTTTGGGTCATTTCGCTGCATATGAACTACATAGCTCATAAGTGATACGGCCAACAAGGCTGTTCTTACGAAGAAAAAAAAACACCGGATAACTTGGCTATTACGAACTGTTTAACGAACATTGTCCCATTTTGAACATTTGTACAACTTCATTACAACTTCTTACGGTTAAAAACTGACGTTTGTGATATAATTCAAACTCAAACAAAACACTATTGAAGTTTTATCAGTTTTGACCCCACTGTTTACGCCTAAGAATGTAGGCTTACTAAGCAAACTCTACTGAAACTTTCAAGGTATGCATGACGAGGCTGCTACATTCAAGAATGAATAGATAAGAAATATATAGGGCTATAGAACAATGGTAAGCTGTTTTAAAGAAATCCATCATAACATCTCATAACAACTCAACCAATGGACGTTGCTACCGGACCGCTGATCTACCCCCGAAATCATTTGTTCATTGCATTCTTCGTAGCGTAATCTCTCCAGTGGGTTCACTCCAAATAAACATTCCCAATTTCGATGACTTCAATGACGTCGGTTGTCACCTGTTCAGTAGCCAAAAAAAAAAACGTGCTACTCAAAAACCCAGAACGAATATACACCGAAACACACACACACACAGTTTATCATGTATGTCCCCCGAAAAATGTGCAACTTTGTACAGGAAATCCACCGAACCGACAGATTCGTAAATTAATTTCAAGTCAGCGGCGACACCTAACAAATCCCGTCGGCATTCTTGCATGTGCATGCCGTGCTCTTGGGACGAAGGGGTGAGCAAGGGGAGGATGAGGACGACATGCAGCAGGTCAGAGAGAGGGGGGGGGGGTTGGGGGGAGCGAATTTTCGGTTTTGTGATCCTGTGTAGGCAAACGCGCCCGAAAACGGGGAAATTCGCCGGCCCAAAGCGCATGAACTGAAAAGCGCGGACCGTGGGCCCGGTGGGGGTAGCGGCGCGCACCTAATGACAGTGATTTATTCATTTCATCCTATAAATTTACCAGCAAACTGTCCTTAGATCCTCCCGTACCCGCGTTCGTGTCTTATCCGTTCCGGGCCAAAGAAGGGGAGGGTTAGAAGAAGGTGTGTGTGTGTGTGTGTTCATTGCGCGGGGTCTGTCATGTAAAACATGTGTAAAGCAAATCGCTGCCCCGTTTTTGCCAACACACACTCTCCTCCTCAGTTCCCCATGCTGCTGCTGCTGTTGCTGCTGCTGCTTGGGTTGCGCTCTGGGTTCTAGTTTCACTTTTCTAGACCTCTGTGAGCCCCCACAGTTGCAGTTTTTTGTTATTGTCACTCCCCGTGTGTGTGTGTGTGTGTGTGTATCGCTCTCTTCTTGGCGGATGTGTGTTTGCTGCCGCGAGCAATTAGACGCGTCTGCTCGCGACGAACCCGGCTGTATCGATCCACGGCCGCCGCTGTGCTGCCGTCGTTGCCTCGCGCACCATTCTGCCACGGTGCCCCAGAGCAAGCAGGGATGAGGAAGGGTGGACGACGGAGCGGGTGGTTTTGGGGTGAAGCATGATGAGGTCGGTTGTTGCGTTGAACGCACAAATTACGGTGAAAATGATTCGAATACGCGATGAAAAGCTGCATTTGCGACATGGCCTTAGCAAACATAGCCCGCTTCCTCCCCAGTTCTTTCTTCCTGTCCCTATTTGCCAACACACAATCTCAACATAAATGCACACACACACACACACACACACACACAGGAGTACGGTGTGGGGCACAGCCGAAAGATGGCAGTTGGCGGGCGAAAATGGCGACACGAAAATACGACCCAGAGGGACGACGATGCTGACGATGAGGATGGTGCACTTAAATTTAAATCCGTCACCGCGATTCACCAAACACCAGATAGGGTAAGGCAAACACCGCGCTTAAGGCAGCGGTTTAGTTGTTCGTTTTTTTTTTACCAAACGCCCAACTAAAAGAACCTCAGAAGACGCATTGGTGCATTCTTCTTCTGTGCAGCTCCACAGATAATCGTCACTCTACGCCTCGCCACAGTCGGATTGGCGGTTTTGGTACTACGTTTATGCCGTTTTTTTTTTTTGGGAATGTTTTAGCGTTGCGTTTTCCTTCTCTTGTAGCGTAAGTATGGAGTTTTTGTTTTAGAGCAACTAAAACGAAAAAAAAAAGAAGTTGCAAGAGAGCTCCAAACAGAAAAGGAAAACGATGCAGAGCACATATTGCGATGCTCTTGCGATGCACACAAAAATATTTGTGGATATGTTTTACGAACGGACGGCGTCGTCTCTTGTGCAGCAGCGGCGGCAGAAAGACGCGATAAAGTAAAACAAAGTGCAAAAATATGGCGGCAGTAAAAATGGGGGTTTTGTTGTGTGGCCCCCGGCCCCCGGCCCCCCCCTGAAAGCGAGGAAGGTGGAAGGTCCTTGAGCCGAGGCTTCTAATTTGTAAAATGTGATTTACAAATTGAATTAATTAAAGCAAAGCCCCCCCCCCCCCCCCCCTTTTTCGTGCCATCACTCGCAAGTGGCTCGGGTGGAAGGAGAAGAAGAAAAAGAGGGGAAAAAATATGGCAGCAGACGACGAACGCGCAAAACGGTGCCTGTGGCCGTGGAAATAAAAACATGTGCACCCAAGGGTACGGGCGCACACAACAGCCCGGTGGGTCCCAGCGCCATTTTGGATGGGCGGAGGGGGAGGCCTAAACTGTTGCAGATTATGCAGCATGCTGGATATGCTGCCCGGATGATGTGATAGAGAGAAAGAGAGAGAGAGAGAGAGCGCGAGAAAGCGAAAGGAAAAGCCATCTTCCTTCGCGCTGAGGAAGAGTCTCCTTTTCAAACTTCTTTGAAGGAAAACGTGTGCATGGCACAATTTAGTAACAAAAACACAACTGTAAAAACATGCAGTGTTTTCTGAGAGAGAGAGGGAGAGTCAACGGGGAGGACACGTGCTGTGGAGAAAAGGCGGAACAGCAAGGTTCAACAGCAAGCGAATTTGGGGGTTTTCCGCGAATTTCCGGGCCAAAAACGTATCTCGCTGCCATCATTTTTCACTCGCCTACTCTCGCTTCTTCTCTCCTTGTCTCTCGCTCTCTCTCTCTCTCTCTCTCTCTCTCTTTCAAACGTTTGTAGCGCGCTTTTCCCGATTCGAACGATTTAATCTGTCTCGGTGACGAGTTCCCGCCGTGTCTTTGGTCGCAGTAGTAGTTTCCCTTTCTAAAGCAGCGGTGATGTTGGGTCAGGTACGGGCTGAAGACCCGTGGAAGAGACCCCTCCTCCCCCCCCCCCTCCCAAACTGTTTGGTGTTAGAAATGTGCATCTCAGGCCGCGGGCAGAGCAAGAAATTTAATTACCGCAACCCCGGGCACCCGGCCACTGCACAAAACCGCGTCGCTGCTGCTTTCTTTCTCTCTCGCTCTATGTTCCTTTTTTCGATCGAAGTTTTCTTCGACCATCTTGGCGATATGTACACATTTTCTAAGACTGCTTAGGGAGTAGCGACCTGACTACGGGTCACTTTGCCACCTTATCCTTATCAGCCTTGTGATGGTAGATCGCCAAAAGCTTATTTCTTGAAGAATTTGTTTTTTTTTTTTTGTGAAATAGAAATATTTTACCGAAATACATACTGAAAACAAGGCTTTATACATATCATTTGGTGATTTTAAAATGCTTCAAAATGCTCCCAATCATTTAATTTAGACAACACTGCCAAAATGCTACAACCAAAATGATATGCCAGTACCAGCAACAACAAAAATCGTAGCAAATGTAATAAAAGTAGCCATTTTCTTATTACAAAATGTCCACCACATATTTCATATATTTTTTCTAATAACAAACTATAATTCGATAACTCGATTTACCCTCATTTATTACATTTATGTGTTGAAATAAAGTAATAAAATAAAAAAAAACTCCCATGTGTAGTTTGTAACCAAATTACGCGTGAGCATTGGATTTAATATGTGTACGAAAATTGCATTACACTCTTCCTCCGAGGCCGCCGGATGGCCGAAGTGCACAGAATGCAAATGGAAAACCGTAAAAATGGAGCAGTAAAAACCACCGCTAAGGTTAACTCGCACGCATTGAGCGCAATCAAACCCAGGGAACGGCACGAGCTTCGGTTCAATTTAAAACTAGTTCCGCAGCGTTTACGACCGCCGGGCGTAAAAGGGAGGGGAAAGGGAGACTTTTTGCGGGCTCGTTTTAACACGATCCCCTTCGGCACGCCAGCGAGCGATATGATTGCTACCATTTGTAATTTTTCACGTTTTTTTTTATTTGTTTCGTCCGCTGGGCTGCAACCTCCCCCTCTGTTTTACTCATTCGGGAACAGAGGGTTTGCAGCAGAAAGAAGAAGAAGAAGAAAAAAATCAGTAAATATCCCAAACCGCCCAAAGGGTTGTTTGCGTGTGTTGGCAGGAGATACAAAACCGCAGTGTAAAAGCAAGAAGCAACAACAACAAAAAACGCACACACACGATGATCATGAAAAGGATGGATTTTCATTTCCTGCTCACAGCAGTGAGCTCAAACTTGAAAGCGAAGCTGTGTTTGACAGCTCCTCCCTGTATGTATTCCATGTGTGTGTGTGTGTGTGACACTATGTCTATTTGACTAACATCAGCCGTTGTAGCGGTTTAGTTCGAAAGCATGGAACATGGTAATAAGCTTGTTCGGACGCGCGCAGCGGCAACGCATCACTTCTTCGATTCATTCGCCACCATCGCGCGTCCTGTGTGTGTGTGTGTGTGTGTGTGTGCGTGCGCTGTTTGTTTGTACTTCCCTATCCCTCGGGGATCCCACGGGGGCAGGAAGGAAGGATCCTTGCATCATCCTCACCTCACACCGCCGACTCGACAGTGAGGGGGATTTTATTCGCCTTCATCGCCGCCTCGCGTTTTTGGGTGGGATTTAAAGGCCCTCGTGCTGTGTTTTTTATATTATTTTGATACCATGTGCACCGTGTGTAACCGAGGCGTGCGCTGGGTTCGCCGTTAGGTTCTCTCTCTCTCTCTCTCTCTCGCCCTTCCCTTCTGTTTCACCTTTATTTATCTCTTCATTTCCCTTCGTGTGACGCTTGCCCTGGCCGGCTAGTAGTTCCCGCCTATTTTTGGGATTTTTATTCCGATTCGATTATACTCACACCGGGCTGGCGCGCGCACACACACACACAGCCAAATCCACAGTGCATTCGATACAATGTCCCCTCGGACCCACCCAACCAGCAATAGCAAGTAAAAAGAAAAAGGAAGACAAGCTCAGCGGGCTCTTCCAGAAGCAAACAAAAAAAAAACAGACACGCCACGCACATTACAACAATCGTTCCGAAATGGCCCAAATACAGTATAGAGGGCCGTGGGCAGGATGAAAAACAAAACAAGGATTAAAATAAACTGTTTTCCCCGTTCGAGCAGGGCTCGAGGGCTCGCGGAATAACTGGGTGGTTCTCCCGTGCCGCAATCCTCGGCCGGAGTGGTCCTCGCGCATCGCTCCCTGTTGTCATCGTTTTGCAGCTGGGTATGTTTAGCATAAACTTACACACACACACACACACACACACACACGCAAAGAGACACTTTTCGATGACCCAAAAGGGAAGGGAAAGGAGAGGGGAGGAACAAGAAGACCTAAAAACGGGCTTCAATTCGAGAGCGTTAAAACGAGAAATATCCGCAGCTCCGGTGTTTAACTCTGCTGTTGCGTTTTTTTCTTTTGCGTAACAAGCCGAGAATAATGAATGTGTTGCAGAGATAGAGAGGGAAGGGAGCGAGGGGCTCGGGGGAGACCCCTGCCACACGCAAAAGGAAGCTTTCGCCCCTGTTGGATGCGAACACACGGCGCACAAAGGCAAAGATGGAAGCAGGAAATATGGCACGGTTGGGCGAGCAAGGATTGGATGATTTGCTGCTGTGCGGTAGGCGAGGGGGGCGAATGGGTGGTGTGGGTTTACCGGGCGCGCGCACTACTACCACAAACATAAAACTTCCCTCCTTGGGCCCACACACACACAGCTGGGTTGGAGCACACGCGAAAATGCGAAAATTATGGGCCGGATGGTTTTCCCAGCTTTTCCCAAGGAGAGAATGCAAGAAACGGGCGAAACGATGAGCAAAGAAAAGCAATAAACACTCGAGTAGGGGGGGGGGGGGAGGGTTGGCTGTAGGAGAGTAAAAACAAGGGATCGATAAGAAAGAAAATGGCGGCCCAGCAGGGCAGCATCAGCAGCGTAAGCAACAGCAACTGGGAGGATGGTGGGTGGAGGAAAGGGGAGGGGGGTTATGTTTCAGCTGTGTGGGTGTTTTTTCGGGCATCGGGCCCGTAGGCTGTTTACCGACGGGCGACTTCACCGTGCGCATGCCAGTGCATGGTTTCCTTTCTCCCTCCCCCTTCCCCTCCCCCCCCCTCCTTCTCCCCATCACCATCGAGCAGAAAAAGTGGTGAGCGAAGAGAATTTCTTGCCCATTTTCAACGGCTTTTGGACGGAAATGTCAATTTTGCACTCAAATAAAGAGAGAGAGAGAGAGAAAAGAGAGAAAGAGAACGAGTGGTGTCACGCGCCCATCTTAATGATGCTATCATTCATCTTCCTGATGCGATTGATGTTCATCCCTTTATGTCCAGCCCCTTTTCCACCGCACGTGGAAAATTGCGTTCGCCCATGAAAAGGGGAAAACACACAGCATTCCGGATGTTGGTACAGCAGTACAGTAGTACGTAACACCGTACAACGAGCAATTGTTGGCGTAAAATATTCCAACTATTCCCTAACGAACACCTCTTCGTCTTGCTCACGGGTCGGAAAACCCCGACAAAAGGAAACTCGGAAAATGACTTTTTCCCTCCACCGTACCGCAACTCAGGCCGAGAGCGACATCCGGACGGCCGACGGATAATTACCTTACCCCGAGGTGGACCTGTCACCTAAAAAAACAATTCTTTCGAGCTAAAGAGAGACAAAGAGAGAGAGTATCTAGCCCCCCTCCCTTTGGAAAACGGGAAAGTGAATGTTTTCTGCCCCCCCCTTCACGAACGCAACATTGATGAGCCATTAATTATAACGCCGTGGCACGCTTTTGCGATCATCAGCCCAGCGAGCGAGAGAGAGAGAGAGAGAGAGGTCGCCACTTACTTAACCTCCCACTGTCGTCTGGGGGTAATGGTGCGCCTATACTTATGCACCGATCATCACAAATCACCTTTAACACCGACGCGTGGTAGGTGGCAGCATAGCGGCGAACATGTCAAGGCCAAAGGAGCGATTGTTTTACGACCTCGGCACTTCAATGGTGAAGAAGGAGTCGGGTAAATCGCTTCACCGTTCCAACGTGAAAGGAGTAATAGAGAGACGGGGTAAGTGGGAGAGAAAGAACAATGTTTAAGAAGGTAGCCGACAACGCGTGCCCCTTTTTATTGCTATGCCCTGTGTTGCAGAGCCCTGAACTGCTGAAATGCTTTGAACCCGCGCGTTAATGAGTTACGGGGGCGCAGCCGAAGCAGTCGCGTAACCTGCCGATGACGTCGTGGGTCGTTAATGTTTCCTCAATCAATATTGTCGCTCGGTTTTAGAGAAAGATATACATCTTCTTCCAGTGCTCATTAAAGAGTCTTCATACACACGCACACTCCCACCGTAGACCGCCCTACCGGCGAAGAGGTTGAGCCGTGATTCCAAAGGAAGTTGTGTCGTTTTCATGTACTCGGAACAATGCGTCTCCCTTTCACTGTCACAGGAAGTTTATAGTGGTTTGGAGATCATTAGAATCAATCCAGACGTTCGGTTTTGGGTAACCAGATTGGCGGATCTGAGCAAACTTGGTTAAGTTTGCACATGTGCCAGAACCTTTGTACTATTCCCAAGATATCTTAGATATTGGTAATCTACTCAGAAAATATCTGAAATGTTCGTAATCTCATCAGAAGATATCTTTGATGTTTGGAAGGCATCTCTGAGCAATACATCGAGCACTCAAACAAACAGTATTCAGTACTAACAGTATGTCAGAGCTCGAAAAGACACGTTCTAAGCGATACTTATCGCGCGCCATGATACGATACCATGACTCATCTTGGAGCATTGCGTCTCGAATGCTTTGCTGCCCTTTCGATAGCGAATGTTGCATCTACCCTGGGCCAATTTCCCCGAGTTAGTCACCCAACTTGCCCCACCATAGCAAAGCAAACGACAATAACAGATAACGGAACGCGATTGGAGATGCCCTGAACAGTGTGCTGCGGGTATATCATCTCCACAGCGAAGCAACATCAGTTCGCAAAACCATCTTAACCATCTCCAGTGTCTGAGCTTCTGGCCGTTATCGCCCCACAGCCTTGCTCGCATCGATTCCAGGAAAAGTCCCAACACCTCCTCCCCCTTCGTCGCATGTGTGGTCTCGGTTAACGCTTGGCGCCGTCGCCACCATTGCCAACCTCAATTCTAAACAGCAGCATCAGCGTTAAGTCGTCCCCCCGGTCCCCCGAACACAAAGGCAGGGCATAAAAAAACCAAACACAAACACCGGTTGTGGGCCGGGGTCCGCACGCCTGTTAGATTACATGGCCCCGATGTGTGTGTGTGTATCTGCTTCTCGCCGAGCGCAAGTGCATCGAGCCGCGAAACCAGCCCAGACGCTGACAGTGCCGCCGAGCTCACAATCGAAACCACTGTGTTACGCACAGCTCCATACTGCGCACCGCGTAGCTCGAGCGATATGATGCCTAGACGGAGGATTTTGCGCACTCCGCATCTTTATGTTGGCGATATCGGAGCACCATGGGGGTTGCATACAGCGCACCTTCCACCCGTACGGATGCTTGCAGTTGATATCAGACAAATCATCGCTCCATGTGTGGAATGTCTGGGCTAAGCGAGAGGATTGCTGATGATTACGATGCTCCTATTATGCAGTGCAGTTCCATCTATCCTCAATGTAGCATTCTCGCTGAACACGTCATGTGTCTTGCGTCCGAAAAATAGTTCAGCAAATGTACAACAAAAAAGGCCCTGCAAAAAAAAGAAAGAAAGAAAGAACAAACAGCTTCACACAAGGACACGCTCACTCCTTGTCCTAACCGCATCCAATTTCGCTGCGGTTGAGCGGCAATGAATTCAACTCAATCAGCGCCCGGGATAGGACTCTAAAGCCCCCAGGCTAGCGGCTAGCAGTAGGGCAAAAGAAGGGAACGAAGAAGAAGGGAGCCCTCCCTCGGCAAAGATTTCCTTTGATGGCTCGCTAATGTCGCACCGCGCGCGCGGCGCAACAAAAAAAAAGGTGTGTGCACCTCATTGTTTTCCTCCTGCGGTACTGCGCCTTTACAGCGCTTGATCCGCTTTCATTTAATTTTCCCATTCCCAGCTTAATTTGCGTTAGATTTTGCCCCTTCTGTAAGCCGGCGCGCCACCCTCCTGCTTTGCACAGGGCGCACCTCCGGTTCGGCTGGCGGACGATAATCAGCATTCGAATGCAATTAAATGGTTAAATTATAAAGACCCCGGGGCGGCGGACGGCAGTATCCCGGCCAACGCCGACCAAGCCGAGGGATGCTGCGGCTCTGTTGCGCAGGGTGCATACCATTCAGGCGCGCCCGCTCCATTCAAATCCACACCTTCTTACCCTCCTTTCTGCGTTGTTCTGTTGTTCCATTATACTGCACCGTAACGACACCTGACATCAGAAGGAAACCCCTTGAGTGGCTGGGAAAAGGTATAATGCCACATCCGGTTGCTCCGGGGGGCCACATTTAACACGATGCGTTTCCAGCTAAGGCAGAGCCATTGTTCGCTTTGGTGGGTGCAATTTTTCCTTTCCGCAGCTCATTAAGCGCACCGGATTCGTTTCAGATGACTCCTGGGCGAAGTACAAAAAAGTCCCCTTTGAGGCGGGCACACACACACACACACACACCCACACACACGTGCGTTATTAGACGGGTAGGAGAAGATTTTTTGCCAGCACCACTGGTGCCTGGTTGGTGCGGTTTGCTAACCAGGGCTGCTGCTCTTTTTCTTCTAAGGGAGGAGAGCCAGAAGAAGAAAAAAATGAGCGAGTTTCGGTTTTTGCCATTTAGAGCAAAAGAAAAGCGCAATCAAATGCGGGATTTTAAGGAGGCGGTGGTGGTGGGGCGTGGCACACCAGGCCCACACGCAATTAGGTGCGACCCGGCGAGGGGCACTGCCAAACGGGAAAGAAAAAAGGGGTTACGGCAGCCCGTAGGAGGGCAGGCAAAGCCAATTAGTCGATCAAAAAAAAAAAAAAGAAAACCTGCCAAAGAAATTACAATTTCCCGTGCCCGTGCACTGCCCATTATGATTGTCGCCAGGATTTGCGCCCGGCGGCTGGGCAGTCGCGTTCATTTCCTTCTAGTGCGCAAAAAAAATTGAAACCTTCAATTTCCGTCGTTCAACAATAAAAAAAGGGAGTTTTGAGGTGATTGCGCTCGGCAGCAGCGAATCGATTTCAGTTTTAAAAGGCGCCCCCTCACAATCAAATCAAAGCGAGAGCTAACACACAATAAAAAAAAACCTCCCCCGGCACCAAACCAAAAAAAAGGGACTAAAAAGGATACAAGGCGAATAATGGACAAAGGAGAACGAATCCAAACACACAAACCACCGCACAGGGCGTGTGTGTGTGTGTGTGTGTGTGCCCCTGGAGAGTACAGAACATAGTGTGCAAATATGTAAGTACAGGCAGGGTGCAATAAGGGAGAAAAGAAACCCTGCCGGGCCCAGGAGCTCGACAAAAGGATTCGAGAAAACCCATTCGCTCGTTTTTCCCCGCTTTATTTCGGTGGATACCCGGAGGCGATGAAATGGGTTTTGCGGTTTTTTTTTTTTTTTTTTTTTTTTTTTTGGGTACCGCTCAACCTCCTCAGATCCATTCCACCACCGTTCCCCCCCCCCCCCCTCTCCCCCTCACCCAGCGAGCTCCGAAGTCAACCGCAAATTATTCAATCAAAGACGCGTGCGCCAAACATCGAACCCCGGAGGCGAAAAACAAAAACAGAGAGAGAAAGAGTAAGCGAAAGCGAAAGAGCACAAAAACTGTTTTGAGTTAGTGCTTCCGGGAATGAGGGGAAGCGTCGCTTTGGGGTTGTAATTGGAGCGTCGGCACACGAAACCGTTTGGCCAATCGGTTTTTGGCGAATCGCGGTTGTGCGGAAACGCACAAGCATTGGCACAAGAAAATGGTGATGCAGCGTCAGGTGCATGACACCCGTCAGGTGACAGTCAGTCGTGGCTTAGAACGATGCAAAGCTTATCTAGTTATGCCACCAATTAGCTCAAGTCGGTATAGTCGTATTGTTGTTCTTTTAAGCGAACTTGTAGTGAATGCTCAGGACGAGCATAAGGATTGAATGGTTTTGGAAGTTCAGAAAACAACATAAAATAAAGTCATCTTTTTCTTTCGCTACCATGTCACTCGGGACAAAAAAAAAAGTTCAATAAACAGCTATTTTTTACTCAATCGGATAATGTTACAGGACGCAAGACATGTTTTAAACATAAAATTACCGCTTTCCATGTAACCTTTTCATTCATAAAACATGCTTTCGATTGTACTATCCACGCTTTTACGTAAATGTGTGTTCTGCAATAGTGGTTTCGACCACAGGGAGAGAGAGATGGCGCAACAGTTGCGTGCAAACGCCTGAATCTCTGCAATCGCTCACACAGACCGTGCTTATAAAACCGATAATCCCTTCGTCGATAATCCATATCCGTGTGTCAATCATTGTCAACCTTCGAACGCTGGCGAAGCGAGGAGATTACCACTATCAACCGCACAAAACATCAACACCAATGACAGTCTAATGCCGCAGAACAAAACACAACAACAAAAAAACTCATGAACAAAACAAACAACCGAGCGCAGGGAAGAGGAAGCTTCAGAGCTAGAGCATGCCGCACACAACAGGACCCATTACGCTATTTTTCGTTTCGTTCCGCTTTCCACACAGCACCCCACCCCGTCTCGAAAAAAGAGAGACGAAAACTAATTAAGTAGCAAATTGTTGTTACAGCTCGCGTGTAATACCTTGCGACAACATGCGCGTGAAACGTGTCGCTGTGTGTTGCTTGGTAAAATGCTGCAAAGCCCCCGGGGAAAGAAAGTAAACGGTTTTCACGACGGCCAAAAAAAAAAATGCTTTCGAATTTATACTGCCACACGGTGTGTGTGTGTGTGTGTGAGTAGCGACCGTCTCCTTTGATTTGCAAAGATACGCAGCGCGACCCTTACTTTTGGTTGCGTTTCGCTTTCAGTCGGCTGGCATTAGCGCAAATTCCATAACAGCGAGCCAAAGCCAAGGGAGCATTAAAGGAAAATTTAAAGGACTTTGGGAAACTAAGATCGATCTGCTTTACAAGGGCTCTTGTAATTGGAACAAGTTTGTGTTTGGATTGTCTTCTACCCCAGCCGACCGGGGAAAGAGTCGCATACTAGAGCTTGCAGTGAACGGAAAAGGTAATAAAATCAATCTGAAGGTTGTACATGTGCAATACGCTTCATTTTTTTTTTCGGAGAACACAGCTTCTGCCACATCATTTCCAGCGTCGATCCTCGTTCCGCTGCGCCCTGTTAAACTTGACTTACGATCGCTTTTTTCGGCATTTGATTTAAAAAAAAAACGGAAAAAAAAGAAAGCAAGATCACCCCGCAGTTTCTAAGGCCGGCCGCGCCGTGGTTTGCTTCCGTTTTTGGGCCCAAAATTAACTTCAAATGGTACCGCCGCGGTCCCGACCTGTTCGATGACATTTTTTATCTCTCGCACACGCTCCCGCCGGTTTTATGTGCAGCACACAGGGAGCGACAACCGTCGTCACCTCCACACGGCAGTACGGCAAAGGCAAAGGAAATGATAATGAATGGTAGAGCCTAACGATACATGCGCGCGCTAGTAAACGTCGTCTGCTTTCCCGTCGAATCGCACCCACTTCCAAGAACGCAGTGCGAGCCAATTCACTCGAAGCTGTCAGCTGCCTCCAGGAAATACGCAAACCGCTTAAGGTCCATTTTTGCACAGCCATCATTCATTCAGTATTTCACTTTTTTTGGTGCTACTGTGTACTCTGTTTGCCGTTTACTGAGGGTTTTTTTTTCGTGGAAAACACAACATTACACCACACGTTGCTGGCAGATGGGAGACGAAATCCCACCACGAAGGTCGATTAGTTTTAAATACTTAGCATCGAGAAAGAGAGATAGAGAGAAAGAGAAAAAAGACAAAAAGGCCAATGCCGACAGCAGTTTGAAGATGTGCGGGCGCGGCAAAGATCACGTTGCTGGTCTCGACAATCCGCGAAATGAGATACAGATGGGGGCAAAATAGGGCATCAGCGACGACAATGTGGTACAAATCTGTGTTGATTTGGCTTGTGGCATATGGCTCGGAAGAGAAGTGTGCAGTGCAGTGGATTGCTGAGGATGAAGAATTTATGACGATTTGTTTGCCCATTCCCTACCGCTAACGAGACAGAGAGTGAGAGCATTACGAGTGTTATTAAAGTGTTATTGGCAGTGCGTGAATTCGTTTCTTGATGACTTGACGGCGCAATGCTGGAAGATATACAATTGGGATGTAAATCCCAAGGTATCATAAAAATTAAATCAATAATAATAAACAAACTATTGGAATGAAAGCCCTTGAACACTAGACCACATGGTTCTGCTACAGTCAATGTACACCACACGATTATTTGTACATCTTGCCACAATCAAAATAGGACCTACAAATGTTGGAACTTCTGCGGCAAACTCTCTACCAACTCCACTCTCCGACACATGGAAAGGTCCTCTCTCCCCGCGCCTCCGAACCCATTTCCATTTGGACTTTTCTTCCAAATAAAATCCAATTCCAATAGATTTCTTTCCCGGCTCTTTAGCGGTGACCCGCACCAGACAGGTCACAGCGGGTAATAAATTCTGCCCCTACCCATAACCCACATGACCCGCAAGACGCCGGGGCCGATAAGTTACTGATCAGCGGCGGAATGTGTCGTCATCAGACCATTTCCCCTGCCTTCGGAAGCGCGCTGATCCACCGGTCTGGAAATGGAATGTGAACGAATTTTAATTGGATCCTTACCTCATCAAACACACGCAGCCAGCAGGTGCACCCAGCTTCCTATGATTCCTGTACGATTTGTCTCCGAAACATTGGTTCAAATTCCTGCCCCGAGAATGTATGTTTCGTCGGCCGAGAATTCGTCGTTCCCTTTGCATCTCCAACGCGCCACACGTTGGGGGCTTTCGGTAGATTTCGCTGATGGGATGATGATGCCTGACAGGGAAGACCGAGAGCAAAACATTAGAATTTTCAGCACCGTCCGGGGAGGGGTTGAAAGCTGAAACGCAGAAGGTCACACACACACACACGCGCGGACGAACTGAACCAGAGCGGCGCAAGAAAAATCCTTCAACCGTACTCAGGGCCGCTCCTTCTTCCCTTCAGCAGCTCTCAACGCGTCACCATCGGGCGATGGCTTTTGAAACCGCATGCGAATTTATCTCCCATTTTCCCCCGGAGATTCGATCGCCACAAAAAAACAAAAAATCGTTTCCTCGTTTCCCCTATCTCTCTACCAACGCTGCCCGGCCCAGCCATATGCCAGATGTGTCGGATGCGAAAGAATGGGAAGAAATGCCATAAGCATCCTCTGTGCGTCCATCGCCTGTCAGTCGCAGCTCGCATCCTTGACGGTTGCGTTCCCTCATGGCTTTAACCCTGCCCGGTTGAGAAACACCCCGGGGTGGCGCAAAAAAAAAAACAAGGGGAATAATGGTGGAAAACGGTAAAATGGTATATCTCATCGGGCGCGTTCCCGGATTTGATGCGTGCTTCGTTCAACCGTGACACACTAGCCATCTCGCTCTGCCCGAGTGTCCCATCCCTCCTTTTCGTGTGCGTTTACCTTCGCTTTGGATGTCCTAGCCGACGACCTACCTTCCCGCCGCAATTCGACGTATTTTTCCGACGTAAGCTATTGCATCCAAACCGCTCTCGCTGGAATGTGCGAGTGTTTTTGGGGTGTTGAAATGTTTGAGGTTAGGGAGCCTACGGGGCCCCTGTTGCTGACACGCACTGGAAAGCACGCCATTTTGAGGATGATGCATGTCCTGCGGGTGTTGTTCTTTGGGGCGAGCGCTACAATCGGTTCTCCGTAGACGCTCGACTGTGTGCCCCTTTGTTTCACTGGCAGACATTTTAAAATCCTTTCCGAGTGAAGGAAAACCGCACACATTAAAACGGACGTGGACGACCACGACGCCGTCACAACCTGAGCGGAAAGGGCGATTAAGGTGTAGCAGAGCTTAAAACGCGCTTCCAAGCGTCTCATCTGCAAAACCCGATCATCACTTTGAGGTTAGAAACACATTCTACTGACGCCCCTCGACAGTGCGGTTCATTCGAGTGAAACCCGCACACGCAAGCCCCGGTGCATTGCTTCCTCCCGTTCTGGCACGTTCTGTAACGGCCGCGAGAGTAGAGAGAGGGAGAGAGATAGAGAGGGAAATCTTCTGCCGGGAACAGAACACACGCGTGGTAAAGGTACGATAAAACGATCCAAACGCACGGAACAGAGACAAGATATACGCCTATGCCAACGCTAAGGTACGCGGAAACGAGCCGAGCACACGCAGCGAGCGCGCAAACGAGATGGAACGAAGTGCACGGGGACCCACTTGCCCGGTCTGGTCGAAGGGGGAAAAAAGAGATACACGCTGTTGCGCCCTGTGAATTGCCGCTCTTTACCACGCTGGCGGCAAATTCGGCGAAACGCCATATCGTTTGAAGGGGGGGACGGGCGAAAAAAAATTAGTGAGCACCGAAAAAGGAAAATCCACGACGCGGAAAAGCCGCATGGCAAGGGAAAACAGGAATAACTACCGGGTAGAGCTGGTGGACGATTTTCTTCACTCTTTACACACGCGCATGTTGCTTAGACACATATCATTGGAATGAAATTGTACTTACCGGACGGGAGGCACGCAATGACCGCCGACGACGACAAGCACGACACAGACACACTTTGGCAGTGAAAATTGCACTCCACGGTTGAGAATTGCTCCCATATCGAACGGGGAGCCTTCTCACAATCCGTTTCATATTGTGCACCAATTTTTCTGCCCCTGTTTCCTATCGGCGTCAACCGTTCGCCTTCGAGCGCACACGCAACCTAATGGCGTCGGGGCTTGGGGAACTTTATTTCCACGAACGGTACACGCAGAATTGACGTTTACGCAAATCGATCAATCGTTTAGTCCGGGTGACGTTCTTGACCGGTGCCCAGCACGGCGCGATGGCGGTCCTAATCGACGTTCCCGATGAATTCGCCAATTCCCGTCGAACACGGGAAGGGCTTAGGGGGCCTCACTGCCGCCGCCTTCGATTTGGACGCATTACTTTGTTGCTTTTGCTCAAGGTTTGATATTACTGATAGACGCGGTGAACTTATTGCAATTTTTTTTTGTTTTTGAAACGGAACAGAAATTGATAATCTTTGTTATAAAAATAACTCAATATGTTAGAGTTTATTTTACGTCACATGCGTAAAGACAATCGAAAGAACCGATGCCAGCCCAGAAGTAAAAGAACCGGCGGCTTTTTTATCATTGGCTCATCATTGGCTATGGTTCATTTGAATTTAAGCAGTTCAACTTTAAATACAACTTTGATTTTATGTTCAAATTTTGAAAACATTATGCGGTAGAAAGAAATTGTTTACCTTTAGTTACTCAAATAGGTCCTTATGTCAGCACAGCAATTTTTTTAAACAGTACAGAGATATTTCCTTTTTCCATTTTTGGGATCGAATTAAATGAAATCTCTAGTGAATTATTCCTGTAACATTTTGACAGTCCTGTTATAATCCATACCATTTTGTCTCTTCAAGATTAATGTCTGCACAAGGCAAAACTCTACTCTATGCAGCATTTTTTTCTAGGGTATTTTTGCAATTGTTGTACACAAAAAATGTTTGGCAATCCAATGAAGCTGTTTTATCCATTCCTGTTAAAATCCATTCCTTTTTGTCTCTTCAAGATTAAAATCTGCCCATGGCAAAACTCTACTCTATGCGTAATTTTTAATTCTCTAGCGTATTTTTTATTTTTGCAATTCACAAAAATGTTTGGCAATGCAATACAATTCTGTTTTTTTTCGTCAATATGATGATTTACTTTCTCTTAATCGATTAACCTTTAGAGAGACTTTATTTTGAATTTTAAGTTCGAGTAACATGGCCGAGTCTGAATGCGTTCTCCAACTGGCAGAAATTAAGGTTTTGAACCATTATACAATTATTGAATGGCGAGCAGCTTTTAATGAGTTAATAAGCCTAAAAGAATCATAGTTCGGACAGTTCTTGAAGCAAATTCTACTGATACTTGTTCAAAAACGGTTCAACATTTTCATCTTCGGCCAATTACATCAAATAATCAATGTTGTGGCCTAAAGCAACTGCCTCAGTTCATACAAACATAAAAAAGGAATTTTTCAACAAAAAAATCTTACAAAACGCATGCTTATAAGCTAAACCTTCAGCTTACTCAAGGTGGATTAAAAATATATCAGGTGGTGGATTAGGGCCTTTGGGGGGTCGCCATAGTTGAGGGACTTTACGTCGTTTTAGAACCGTTAACCATTGGTTTCCGCACGCAAAGCTTAGCAAATAGAACAGATTTCTTTGTTATTATGTGCATTTTTGTGTGTCTATTGATTTTATCGAAAAAATAAGATATATTAACAAAAGATTTGATGATTTAATTATGCACGAAATTTAAAATCATGTGAGTAAGAGTTCTAATCTCACGTAAATTGTCCATGCGGCTCGTAGATAATGAGGAATCAATGTAAAAATTGAAAAAGTAATGGTTTCTTAATTTTTATCTCCAAAAATGTCGAAAACACAATGAATTATGGAATAAATTCACGGAATAAAACAAAATAACACACTTTAATCCATGTTGAAATGTTAAATAAGAACTCGCAAAGTCCAAAATATATTTTTAAAGAATATTTAATCGAAAAAATGGGGTAGATAAATTATATGAACAAATTCAATAAATGTAAACAAAGTTTGAATCCTGGGGACCTTACGTCAAGTGACGTCAAATTGTCAAAATGCACTAGAATCCACCATCTGATATTTTTAAATCCACTTTGAGCTTACTTTCGCATGTATAATGAAAGAGCATGCCAAATAATAAAACAAAAAGCTCATCTATTAATTTCTTACCGTGTAACATCGCGATTGTAAAATATCTCACGAGCGTAGAATTAAACTGTCATAATAGAGGAATGATTAAGAAAAAACAACAGTGTATCAATTCGGTAATGATAAAAAGATTGCACTCCACCGCAACTGATCGTCGATTATGTTTGGCATCACTGCCATCTTCGCGAACGGCTTGGAGCGAGCCCAATTTTGTTCTCCGGGCGTGGGGGCTTGATTTGACAGGTTTGTTTACCTTTTTGTAATTGAATATTTCTTAACTGTTTTTGCAATCGTTTTTGCAACGGTTTTGAAGCGAGTGATACATTTCTTTCGTAAATGTGATGTACAGCTAAATATACATCTTACTTAAAAAAAAAAACACCCGATGAGAGTGTGCCAGAGTGGCTTTGCGTGCAACGTTGGCAAACAATTATGCGGCATATTGGCTAATTATTTTGATGCCATCGGCACCATATTATCTTCCGATCTGATTCCCTGGACCACAAACACTCCCGGACGCGCCCCGAAGTGCGTGTGAAAGTGTGAATGCGTGAAGGCAGCAGTGTTGTGCCATGTCGTCGGCCGAGATCCTCGGCCGCTTCAATGTAGCCCCTGGCCGGCTGGCACGGTCGATAAATCCTGCGGCCGCGCTGCCACACGGGCTGCATCTGCACCCAACCGATCGCTCTCTCTCTCTCTCTGTGACACTCGACGCCGACGCCGGTGGTTCTGGCTTTGATCTCCGCCACGCCCGAACACCGACACCGGCCGTCGGCGATTGCTAAGCGGGCGCAGCGCATTTACATTTTCCGCCGACGTACGTTCATTAGGGAAATTGATTTATGGCCGCACGGTTCATCGCCCGACCAGGGGGGGGGGGGGGTTCGCGCGTCACTCCCCCCGCGCGAGGGTGTCCAGTTACGAGGGTGGCGGGCGAGGAACGCAGAACCAAGGAGGTTTGTTTTCGTCCGCTCGCGCAGCGAAAGGCTTCGGGTATCTCCGCTTCCGTGGAAATTGGAGCAAACTGGGCCGCATTGCGTCGCATTGACCCGGCGGTGTTGCGTAACGCCTGACCTCGATCGGTACCGCCGCACCTCGACGATGGTGGTGGCACTTCCGGGCACGAACAGAGCGTCCTATTTCATCGCGGCCCTTCCGCTGCTTTCTCTCTCTCTCTCTCTCTCCCTCTTCCACAGAGAACCAGGCCCAGCAGTACGGCGAGGTGAACCAGCTCGGCGGCGTGTTCGTGAACGGGCGGCCCCTGCCGAACAGCACGCGCATGCGGATCGTCGAGCTCGCCCGGCTCGGCATCCGGCCGTGCGACATCTCGCGCCAGCTGCGCGTCAGCCACGGCTGCGTGTCGAAGATACTGGCCCGCTACCACGAGACCGGCTCGATACTTCCGGGCGCGATCGGCGGCTCGAAGCCGCGCGTCACCACGCCCAAGGTGGTGACGTACATCCGCGAGCTGAAGCAGAAGGATCCGGGCATCTTCGCGTGGGAAATCCGGGACCGGCTGCTGTCGGACGGCGTGTGCGACAAGAACAATGTGCCGAGCGTCAGCTCCATCTCGCGCATCCTGCGCAACAAGCTCGGCAACCTGGCCCACCACCATCACCACCCGCACCATCCGCACCATCCGCACGCGGGCACGGGCGGCGGCGGGGCCCACACGCCGCACGCGCCCGCCCACCTGTACAACTCGATCTATCCCTCCTACCCGTACGCGGCCAGCACGCTCAAGTCGGAGATGTCGTGCGGGGGCAGCCCGTCCCCGCCGACCGGCGCGACGCCGATCCGCAGCCCGCACGCCCACTGCCCCTGGCCGTCGTCCCACTCCGTCACCGACATACTGGCGAACGTGCACCATCAGGCGACGGTGGCCGCCCTGCGCAACGGCGGCACGCCCACCTCCCAGTGCCACACGACCCCACCGCCCACCTCGGTCGGCGGCCAGCTGATGAGCGGGGGCGGTGGTAACGGCGGTGGTAACGGCGGCGGCGCCGGCAACGGGAACGGCACGATGAATGGCGCGAGCGCGTCGGCAGCGGCGGCTGCGGCGGCGGCCGCTGCGGCTGCTGCCGCCGCCGCCGCCGCCGGCAATGCGGCGGTCGCGATGCACCAGCACCACCATCACCATCACCACCACCAGATGCAGGAGTCGGTGTCGCCCCAGTCGCCCAACTCGTACAACTACTACATGTACCTGCAGAGTGGCGGCATGCATCACGGCGGGCTGGCGAGCGCGTCCGGCCTATAGGCTCCCTTCCCGGGAGCGTCCTTTGGAGAGCACTGAGAGCGAGAGAGAGAGATAGAGAGAGAGAGAGCCTCACCCATCCCCACTAGCTGCTCCGCGTCACGAGATCCTTCCGGCGGCTGCGTTGCTCCGAGCTGCCGTCATCAACACCACGCGGGGCTGCCGGACACAGCAAACTAGCTCTGCTAGGTTTTAATCGATAAGTCACACCACAAACCGCTTCACCTAACACGCGCTAACCTATCCGTAAGGTACTTTTCACTGTGTAATTGTTTGTAATTGTACTTGTGGGTGCGTGTTTGTGTGTGTGTTTGGATTTTAGTTTTTACCCAACCGGCCGGTGCAGGTTTGGGACGAGTTTTTGTTTTGTCAAATGTAAGCCTGAGTTGCCATCTTACCCCCCCGGTTAAGTGTACAGAAAAAAAGTTTCTTTTGCAGTTTTTAAACACTTTAAAGAGTACTAATTGTAAAACAAAAGATTCTAATTTTTCCGTTCTTTCAAACCCCACCTAACTCCGAAGAAGGAGAGGAAAACGAATCACTTTCGATCGTTCAGTGGTAGAAACAGAAGCAGAGAAAACAAAAGTCAGCCCGAAAGCAGTGGCCGAGGAAAAGAGAGTAACAAAACAATGGAAAACTAAAGTACAAAACGCATTGTGGAACAATTTACCCGACGACATGGGGGGGGGGCGAGCTTGAGCGGAACAGCGGTAACAAAAGCAAACAAACTAACTAATCGAGTCAGATAAGCATGTAGAGAGATGAGGATAGAGTGATCTATGATAGAAAACAGGGGTGAAGTGAAGAACATTAGATACCGCTATATCAATCATCAAACAGTAATCTTATGAACTTCAAACGACAAAAAGTAGCAAAAACAAAAAGTTGGTGTGTATGTATGTGTGTGTGTGTGTTTGTGGTTTTTCTTTTTCCCAGTGTGCAGCACACGTGTGACTGCACCCGGAACTGCTGGAGCAGGTTTTGTTAGTTTGCACTCGTTTCTCGTGCGCAGTACCATTCCTTCCGCCATCGTTCTGGAAGATGTCCGACAGATGGTCCGGGACAGGAAAACACCAGCAACACACACACACACACACACACGTACACACGCACACGATATTTACTGTGGAAAACCGGTGTGGAAAAACAGACTGCCAGTGCTCCAAGGGAGAGAGAGCCGAACCGCGTGACCTCAAAAGCACCGGAAGGGGCGAACCTTATGCAGCGAGAACAAAAGTGCAAAAACAAAGCGCCAACAAAAAATATACATATAAAAAAAAAACAGATGCAACTTTTTAAAAACTGGACACCAGTGTCAGGACACACTTTGTGAAACACAAGAAAGTACAACTATAAAACAGAGAGAGAGAGAGAGAGGGAGAGAAATATCATTATTGTAACTGGGCAAATGTGTACACTACAAACAAGCAAACTAAAAGAATACCACACATTTTAAGCGCGCATTTTGCGCAACAAGGCATAGAAGAAATATATACCAGAGAGACGAAAAGAGCAGGAGCGATATGGAGGGTGAAAGGATGGAGCGAAGCAGTGAGGATGGGCCGCAGAGAGCAACAACCTAGTAGCGTATGTTAGAGCTAGTGCGCGGAGCGCGAGAAAGAGCACGTTAGATTGTAACGATACGAAAATACTACTAACCCACTAACAACTACTACACACAACCGTAACAGCAGAACGCTAGCGTCAACTTGGCGTGTGCACCCCCGGGGCAGCTACACTCTCACTACTTGAAGTAAGAACAACCCGTACACACACATACACATACGTGTGGGTGGATGATAATGTGAAGCAATACATACTTACTACCTTAACAAGAAAAAAGTAGCCTTTTGGGGAGCGCGGTAGAGAGGGATACCGAAAGGCGCAGGCTTTCTCACACGGAGCAGTAGTTTAATAACAGTGAGCCAAGGGAAGGGTGAGGTGTTACAGGTGGATAATGCAAAAGCTATAGAGTGAAGGGAAGTGGGAAAAAAGAGGCAGCCGACAGTCGGGTCAGCTCGATAAGGACGAAGCGGACGCGGTGACGGGGTCAGGAGGGGGGGGGGGGGGGGGGTGTAAGGAATTATATATAAAAAAAAATAAACAAACAAAAGAAGGCATACGTATAGAATTATATATACATATAAATGAATAGATTTATATTTATATATATACATACACATATATTATTCAACAAAACATATTGATAGTGTGTGAGTGAGGGAAGGAAGAGGGACGAAAGGGAAGGGCACGCGAAGCTGGCGGTTTTGCAATAGGACGATGGGTGTTAGTACACGAAGATCAAGTAGATCAGATAGTAGGCATGTGTGTGTGTGTGTGGGTGTGCGTGTGTGTGTGTGCGTGTGTCTGTGTGCATAATCTAGCGAGCGTCACTGAAAACTGCTGAATGAATGGATGAGTGTGTTTGTGTGTGTGTGTGTGTGTGTGTGTGTGTGTGTGTGTGTGTGTGTGTGTATGTGTGTGTGTGTGTGTGTGTGTGTGTGCGAGAGGTCTTTGATAAAAAGTTGCATCAATTGTCAAACTCGATCGAGCGAAAGAGAGAATGTGGGTGAAGAGAGCGAACGAAGACGGCTACTTTCGAGCAGCGTGTTTTCGAGCAGCTTTTAGACGCCGCGAGTGGTAGTAGTATTGCACGCGTAGGTAAATACTAAACAACTAGACCGTAGGATGTAGATATTATAGAGCTAACCCGATTGTATCTCAGAAAACAGATGTGTGCCTTTTTCTACCGAAATGAAGTATGCAACTATTCGCCTGCTTTGCAAAAAAAAACAACAACAACAAAAAAAATGGAAACTAAAACTACTACTAAATCCCTAAATCCGGTGGAACGGTGGAAGCAAACAGCGAAAGCAAAACACAAAACACTACAGCTAAAAACAGGAAGCAAACAAAGCTAAAGAAAAGCAAGCAAACAAACAAACAAACAAACAAACAAGCAAAGCAGCACAAGCGAATTGCGCAAAAAAAAAACGGGGCAATATTCAGAGGGTGAGAGAGAGAGAGAGAGAGAGAGAGAGAGAGAGAGAGAGAGAGAGAGGAAAATATGAAAAATTACAGGAAAACTAAACATGTAAACAATAGTGAGAAAAGTGCAAGAGGAAAAGCCACTGCCGATCGAGGCATGTTCGTTCGGCAACGCCGAACAAACAGCAAGTGGGAGAAGGAGAGGACGGATGTGTGTTTGGATGTGCTCGAATGACCCCCAGAACACTCGCCGCTGCCCTCTGTGGGGGGGGGGGGGGGGCAATTCCCATTTGCGAACCATTGAAACCGTGCCAAGCCCGGAGCTCTGGTTTGTTTGGTGAGTGGGTGACTGGGCGAGCAATCGTGGTGCAATATGACCCGCTCCGTCCCACTGCACTGCTTTTCCTTGTGCAGCTCCCCCACTGCACGCTGGGGGAGGGAGAAGGAGGGTGCGTGTTGCATTGTAACAGTTCCGCAATAAACCGCAGAAACAACATACGATCATCAAACACGTTTTGTCGAGCGACTAGGAGCGCGAGCGTGTCATAGATTGGTTACAGCTTTGTGCCGTCCCCTCACGGCCTTTTCATTGCAGCCCCCCCCCCCCCCCAGTGTATCGATTTGCTCGAATCGGATGCAGGGCGCCTGTTAGCGAGCGTTATTCGGGCACTAAACTGATCCCACGTACTCGATCCCGATCGTGCGTTGGGCTCTCTTCCTCTCTGCGCTTCGGTTATTGTTTCAGTTTTTTTTTTATTATTTGTTTCTCTCCTGAATGACGCCCAATCGGAGCACCGAAATATTGCAAATCAAACCTAACCCCTACACACGAAACACACGAGCTTGACGTCGACCTGTGCTGGTCGGCAGAAAGATTAGAGAGATAGACAGCCAGTATGTACGGCGTGCATGAGCGACGAAGAACGATTGAGCGGATGAATGCGAGAGAAAAAGAGAGCGATAAATATAGTGAGTGAGAGTGGAATAGAGAGTTTAAGGTGTAGTGGTAATAGTTTTGTGTTTTAATAGTTAAAGCAAACATATTAAAAAGAAAAAAGGAGCGGAGAAATTTAATCTCAACTTGAAAGCAATCTTCTATTGATCGATTACGTGTCCACCGGGGAGCTTCTTGAGAAGGAAATATGTGTAACAAAACAACAACAACAACAGCAAAAACAATATGTAAAAAATGGAGCAAAAAGCAACAGAAGCAACCTCAAGGGTCATGGTAAAACGACAACAAAAAATCGTTCGGTAAAATCGGGAGTTTTAAATGGGTGCGACGAGGGGACGCGGAGAGATGGGGGGGGGGGGGGGGAGTAGAAGTAGCGAAATGTGTAACTAAACAATTTTAATACTAGCAGAGGTAAGGTAAGGAACCGGAGCGTATATCATAGTGTGCAAATATGAGCGAAAAAGAAGGAAGAAAAAGGGAAGGAGCTCAGAAAGAAGATGAAAATACTAAAAAAAAAACACACACACACACACACAGTCATCTTGCAAGAAAAGCAGCTGAAATGAAGAAACCAATAGCAGCAATAGATATATTTTAGCAGAAAGCGAAAACGGATAGAGAGAGCGAAGGAGGAGATAGTAATACAAACTCACAATAAAGCGCGCACTTACTGTAACACGAACGAGTGAAACAACAAACACTGTACAATTTGGACCTCATGCAGACGGAAACGTTTTTACCTCAAGATGTTACACGAGAGGTTGCCGCACGAATGTTCAACATAGGTGACAAAGCGGCAACACTATCTCTCTCTCTCTCTCTCTCTCACACACATACACACCGTAACTAACCGTAGCACATTTGAGAAATGGACAGAAAATGTAACGCAATGCAAACAAATTGAAAACAAAATATATACAATGGAAACAGAAGAATAGGAAGAAAACAAACAAATACACTAAACAACAAACATCAATGGTATAGAACAAGATTAATAAAGCAAGAGTGAAAAAGTGTACAAAAAAAAAAAGAAAACAAGAACAGAGTAAAAAACAAAGAATTTCTGCGTGTGAAAGATAACGAAAAGAGAGCGCAAGCGAGAGAAAGAGAGAGAGAGAGAGAGAGAGAGAGCTGCGGAAGGGCAAACCACACTATCCAAAAATCGCAAAAACGTCAAACACAATCTTTGCATGTTTTTTGATACAATGTAATTTATATTTAATTTAGTTTAATGTGAAAACTCTAGCGATACATTAACGCGAGATGTAGTGCGAATAAGGGGGAAGAAGAAGAAGAAAAAAAACTACACAGATGCAAACTCACCCTCCAGTTGTGCGTGTGTATGTGCGTGGATGCTTAACCATGTACGCAATACATAACAGTATAAATCTATATTTTGCATCCCATACACCAAACGTGCGCGTCATAAGCAAAGGGCATGGTAGCGAGGTGTGGGTTTTTTTTTGTGGGAAATGGGAAACAACAGTCCCAACTAATGCTAATGAAATAATAAAAATGGTGCGAAATGTGAAAAAAAAAATTGAACACATGTGCGAGCCTTTTTGGTATCCCCTTTCCCCTAATTTTGGTCCACCCTAATCAGGAAAGAAAATGCGTGAAAATGGTTCCATTTTTTTTTTTTTTTTTTTTTGGGAAGCAAGAACAACAACAAGAAAAAAGAGTATCAATATTTTGATGGAAACATCCGAACAGTGTTGCACCCAACGTCGGGCAGGAAGGGAGAATTTGCGGTCGGGCAGGTCAGTGCGAGGTACCAAAATTGTTTCCCAATTTGCGACGGGTCACCGGAAATGGCCTATTTGCTCTCGTGGTTCTCGTGCGATTATTTCCTTCTCCCTGCCTTTGGTGGTTTACCCTCGGTGGCGGTCCCTTTCAGCTCGCCTGGCGCGGCAAGATCGCGCACCGATCGCGCGCTGATTCGCCTTCCCCCCCCCCCCCCTCTCAGCAGGACCCGCAAAACCCAATCGATTCGATCGATTGCATTCGCAAGTCGGCCTGGTACACGGCCGTATAATCCGCTTCCTCTTTCCGGTGGTGGGAAAATTTGCTACAAAAGACAGGGGCAAAGGAGCGCTGAAGGAAACAGATTGCAACAGCCGGGGTCGTGCTTTCGGAGCAATCGACAACGCATTACATCGGTTTCGCTTCGATTGAGTGGTAATTTTCGTGCATAAAGGTAATGTATAGGAGGGTAAGTACAATGGGCCGGTAGTTCGAATGAGAGACAGAGAGGGGAGAGAGAGAAAGAGAAGTAATTGAACAATGAGACAACAGCATTGAAATAATAATTAAAAGCATCGTGTAGAGTTCGTGTAATTGCAGCTTTCCTGCAAGCGTTTTACCTCGTTATCTCTGGTACGTCCGCTTACAGTCGCTTAAGCAGCGCCTGGTGGGTAGGCAATCGCAAGCAACGCTTCAGCACAATGTGCGGCCTAGCGTTGCTGGTTAGTTGGGTAAAGGGTGCGTTTTGAGCCATTTTTTGTATCATTTCTTTTGATTTTCTCTCTACCAGTTTGGACCTTCAATCTGCCACAAATACTAAATATAGAAAAATAGGATAACAATGACACTCGCTGAAGTCCCTCGCTCTGGTACAGAGCCGGGAAGAAAGCAACGGAAAGACATTTAAATCCTTTGCACACTTGTTACGAAACGAAACATCTGAAAACGAGACATCCTGCTGGCACCCTGGTGGGCCATCGATGAGCCGCATCCTTGCACGGATGTTTGCCACAGTTCCACCAACTCCACCCCCCTCCCGGCGCAGAAAGCAAAAAGGAATCCGCCCAGCCCGTCACCCAGCAGTCGCTCTGGCAACCGATCAACGCGAGATCGAAATTCCCTCTATCAACCGGTACCACCTCTACCCCTCGCCGTGCTGTGCAGGGTGTCGCTGGTGTTGCAGGTAAGATGATTACCACACTCCCCCTTTCACTTTGCCTTCCGGAGGGCCACTTGTCGGTTCGCACAACTGCCCTGCTGTGTGTGTGCTGTGGCGTAAAAATTCGGTTTCCAACGGGGCGTTGCCCAGGATACCCCCGGATCAATCGGTGCGACAATCTCACACAGGGCGCTGCAATCGGCGCACCGATCGGCGGGCGGGCAAATGGGCACAATAATCACCGCCGGGGTTGGGAATAATGAGCTCGGGGGAGGAGGTTTGGCTTGCGCCCCTTGCGCTCTCAGCCCGTCGACCGTGCTGGGCCGGGCCTATTGCATTGCAATTAAACGCGATACGCCCCGGTGGTCTCGGAGCTGCGCCTGGGAGGGAAGCCAACGCTACGCAGCTACCAAGTGGCTAGCGGGTTGCGACGGTCTTTCCTGGTGTGCTGGGGGAAAATTGAAAAATTGCGGGAAAACAGGTACTAGCCCTTTTCGGTCGGTTAGAGTGGAGAGATAACTCACGGTTACTCTTTAATTGCGTTTTGGGTTAATTGTGAGCTCATCAATGTCATCATTTCGCACTTAAAACGGATTTATGCGAATGTACAAAAACACACACACACACACACACGCATACATACAGTTACACATTGGAACACTCTTGAAGCACACCTGATTAGTGATGTGCTGTATGGAGCGCACCCACGACTCCGATCCGACTCCGACTCCGGGCGACTCCGGACGATTCCGAACGACTCCGACGACTCCGAACGACTCCGAACGACTCCGAAAGACTCCGAACGACTCCGAAAGACTCCGAACGACTCCGGACGACTCCGACTCCGAACGACTCCGACGACTCCGAATGACTCCAAACGACTCCGAACGACTCCGGACGACTCCGACTCCGGGCGACTCCGGAAGACTCCGAACGACTCCGAACGACTCGGGACGACTCCGGAAGACTTTGACATCGGACAACTCCGAACGACTCCAGACGACTCCGAACGACTCCGACGACTCCGAACGACTCCGGACGACTCCGAACGACTCCGAACGACTCCGACGACTCCGAACGACTCCGAACGACTCCGAACGACTCCGAACGACTCCGAACGACTCCGGACGACTCCGACTCCGGGCGACTCCGAACGACTCCGGATGACTCCGGACGACTCCGAACGACTCCGGATATTGCAGCGCGGACCTACCTTCCGGAGTCGATTCCAGATTTTGCCAACTTTATCCATCACATCATCGGGGTCATGTACTAATATCATCTGTATCATATCTAACATTAGCACCAGAGGGCCTCAAGCAATGCATGTGATACATTAACACTAGAACTAGCTCATTTTGACTGGTAGCGCTAGGCAAGTCATGTTTTAAGTTAGCTTTACTCTTTATTCCAAATATCTTCTTCTTCTTCTTCTTCTTCTTCTTGGCCTGCTCATGTATGAGCACGTCTAGTAGACATGGCCAGGTCGCCAATCCGTTTCCAGGAAACTCGGTCCTGGGCTGCAGTCCTCCAACCACGGCTGCATCCGATCTCCGACAGGTTCGACTCCATCTGATCCAGCCAACGAGCTCGCTGTGTTCCTCTACGCCTCGTGCCGAACGGGTCCCAGCCATCGTATCCTTCCGGCTTTGATGACCGTCAGGATATCAGCACCGCCAAACAGCTCAGCTAGCTCGTGGTTCATCCTCCTTCTCCACACGCCCTGCTCGCACACACCGCCAAAGATAGTCCTTAGCACCCGCCGTTCGAAAATGGCGAGTGCATTGGCGTCCTCCGTCAGCATAGTCCAAGACTCGTACCCGTAGAGGACTACCGGACGTATCAGTGTGCGATATATGGCGCATTTCGTGTGTTGATGGAGTCTTCTGGGTCGCAGGAGTTTGCGGAGCGCGTAGTAGGCACGACTTCCCTGAACAATGCGCCTTCGGATTTCGCTGCTAACGTTGTTGTCCGAAGTTACGATCGTACCAAGGTAGCAGAACTCCTCTACCACCTCGAAATCGTCACCGTCAACTGATACTCTGCTTCCGAGTCGGGCTTTATCACACACAGAGCCCCCGGCAAGCAGGTACTTTGTTTTCGTCGCATTGATCCTCAATCCAATCCTTTCGGCCTCGCGTTTCAGTTGGGTGTACGCTTATTCGAAATATATTCAACCTAAATTCTCATTGAAATGTTTTATTAAACAATTTCTAGCAATTCTATTGCAAACGCTCAAAACGCTTGGTAGTTGAGGGGTTTTTTGTTTAATTTTGATGAAAACTTCATCGCTGTCTGATAATAAATTTTACAAACCATGGATTGATGACCAATGCAACGAAGACGAAACAGCGGAGGCGGCCTTGTAAAATTTGAGGGCCTAAAATCTCAAGTTGGTTAAAAGTTCTACGGTCGTAAAGTCGAACTGATGCCACAGCCAGAAGGTGTTGGGCAGTGACTCTCGGTTTACCATGAGGCGCAGCGGAGCACACCGAGCTCGATAGCTGTATCAGACGAAGGAAGACCTGTCGGTGATCGGGCGCCTTCATTGGCTGGGAAGCTGCATCTTGGCACCCAACATCTTGGAGAACCTACGAAGACTACTAGCGTGAAAACTAATAGAAAACAAGTGTAGTATTGCATAGCTTCAGGCGCTTCGTTTTTTTATAGAGATTTTCATCAAGCTGGTAAAGTGAAAGTGGAGAGCCAAAGGTAGCTCTTTCAGTATTTTTTATAAGCTTTTAAGCTCTTTCTGTCCCAAAAGACCACTTGGGGTTCTGGCGGGAATTTTTACCCATTTTCTATATTGTCTCATCGGCATGCTCTATAAGCGCCAAAAGGTATGCAATATTATAGTTTATCACCATTTTTTATCCTAGTTTGGCTTCACACAAATTGTACCTTGCGTATGGTTGCAAATTCAAAGAAAACGCATCTGTCATCATCACTATTCTCAACAAAAACACAACAAACGAGGGGAAACCTCCCGTACGTATTATGCATGCTTAGAGATTTATTTTAGAAACTACAAAACAGTAAGTGGAGGTCTCATCAGATTGTGGCAGTTGAAGGCCGTTTCGGTAGCGAACTAGTGGCGCAGAGGTCCCTCTGCACTCAGTTGCAGTGCTCGGTCGGGTCGACGGAGCTGTTCCGCACCCAGCCGAACACGTAGTAGCCGCACATCGCGCCCAGCACCACCGCCAGACACAGCCAGCAGTTGTACGTCATCACGATCAGCATCAGCAGGTAGGAGACGCTCACCTGCAGCAGGTGCAGCAGCGTCTGGATGATGTGCACCCGGTTCAGCAGCGCTTGCCTGTGAGGAGAGGGGGGTGGATGTGGGGAGCGGAGGAGAAAAAGAAGGCAAAGAAGCAGAAGGTGCAAATTAAAGCGAATTGTCGACCGTTTCGAAAGGATAAAAGCCTAGCGAGTGTGTGTGTGTGTGTGTGTGTCGATGCGTGACGCAAATGGGTGGTTTTGAGTGTTTCCAAAAAGGCAGAAAACCCCCCCCTCCCGGCTTCATATTACGCGCTCAAAGGATCAAAAGAAAGATGAAACACTTTTCGTCCCGAAATGTGCGCGCACAAACCAACCCACCCACCCATCCCACACACACACACACACACACATAGGCAAACAGGGTGTGCCGGAGAGACCTTTCGGGAGAGCAGAAAAGGTTCACAACAAAGCTGTCGATGATGCCGATTCTCCACGGTCTTGTAGAAGGGAAGCAACCCACTCACACTCCTCCAAGCCTCCTCTGGGACCTCCGATGCTGAGATGCAAAAACGGTGATTCGCCTTTTGTTGACGACGCCCTCAAACCGGGGCCCCCGCCATCTTGGGACGCTGCAGCGCGTCGCTTTGATTGTAGGTTCTGCAAAAGGATGCTTGGAGCACGCACACAGTGTGAACGTTTAAACGAGCGAATGGCGACCGATCGGCTCTCTCAACCTCACAAAGTACAAACGGAGGCCGAGCTTCAAAGGTAAGTTCATTCCTTTTTTTTTTTTTTGCTGTCGCTCATTTTCGTTGTTTGTTCCTTTTCTGCTGCATTACAACGGCACCCGGAGAGTGCTCGAAACGCTTTACGTGAGCGCGTGCGTGCGTGTGGCACACACCAAGCAGAATGGAAGGGGGAATTCGAAATTAATAAATCGCTTTATTTGATCAATCGACGACCACTGGCAAGTGGCAAAGTGTGCGTGAATGGGCCACAGCGACGGCCCTGACCCTCCGCACAACCCGGAAGCGCTGCGACGACAGCAAGATGAAAGCGAAAATTCCGTTCGGGAAAGACGAGAGCAAAACAACAACAACAACAAAAGCGGAAGGAAAGGATTTCCCAACAACCCGTTCTCCAGCCTTCCGCTCTCCACGTCGCTTCCGAATCGCTTTTTTTTAATTTTGCACGGCACGTGTCCGTCCATCCGGCGCGCTCTCTAGCCAGCGCGCCAAGACGTGCGGCCTAATGGAGATGGGCGGCATTGAATCAGATTCATGAATCACATTGAATCGTTCAAGTGAATCGATTCTGCGGGAAGGCAACATTTGAGATTTATGTTTCTTCAAATGCTGAAATGTGCAATGACTCATGAGTCATGAAAAATTGTAAAATAGTTCAAAAGTAAAGAACAACTCTATACAGGGTTGCCCAACGAGGTTTTACTGTGTCCATCTAAAAAACTATCTCAAAACTTGTGCATTGGTAAAAAAACTCCGTGAAGGGTTTCCTAATGAATTTTGAACTGTAACTATCTCAAAATCTTTCTCAAAACTTAAGAATCTTGATTCCTCAATGATTGAAACTATCTAATGATTCCTGGACCGAAGTAAAGAGTGAAAAAAGTTTAAACAAAAAGAACAACTCCGCAATATTACAAGAAGATCTTAACAACAGCACAGGAAGAACTCATTAATTAGCATTCCAATTGGAACTAGGAATCTTTCAGAATGATCTTTGTAAAATATATGAAAAAAAGAAGACTTGAAGTAGGAACGCTAAAAGCAGTGAGTCTTCAAAGGCACTCCAATGTCTGTATGGATTGATCATGTTATTGCATCCATGTTCCTTGAAGATTCATGATACTTTAGATCTTGGTGAATCTGTTGGGATTGTTAGATCTTTTCATGAATTCCTAATTAGAATCACTCCTCTGCGAAGATTCATGAATTGATTCCGTAAATTTGTGTGCCCCCAAGCAGACCGTAACTGAGCCCTAGTGTGCCCTGGCGCAACAAACGACTCGTAGATGCGGCAGCACTACCTGGCATCACCAACACCACACCTCTGCCTTATCGCTCGTGGCCGTGGTGACTTCAATATGACCCACTCTCTCCATCTCTCCAGCCGATTACTTACCGGAGCGTACGCTTATCGTTCACCTCGCCGCCGCGCTTGGACGCATCGGAAAAGTGCAGCAGCTCGCGGCCGTACTTGAGCCCCTCGTACGCGAACGCGAGCAGAAAGAACCCGATGACGGCACCGACGAACGCACCGACCTCCGTTGTCGCCCAGCTGGGAAACAGGATCACCTCGCAGCTGCCCGCATGGAACTGGCCAAAGGATTGTCAAGCGTTACCAACTCGGGAGGGTTTCCAGCGGGGCATTAACACTGGCGTACTTACAGACATCTGCATCGGGCACAACATTTCCATGTCGTCTGGTCCGCCATGATTGTGGTCCATATTGTGCTGCTTGCTTTGATAGATGGCACCGGGCTGCAATGTCCTAAACTTTAATCACACCCAAACCGACTTTAACCGAAGTCCCCAGGTTGCAAACTTCTCGCGCAGAAGGACGTCTTCGCTGGGTGAGATTTTCGCTGATGGCGAGCACATGCACAACCCCGTACAGACGGATAGCAACGACTGGTGCGTGCCGAACCGCAACGACTCGGTGTCTTATAAAGCTTCAATAAAGTGATACAAGAAGAGGAAAAACTCCTCCAGAGCCCTTCACAAAGCCGCAATCGTTCGATTAGATGTCGTGCCCGGTGTGATACCACCGATACCGATGGGGCAGCAGCCGGGAGACATCGATAAAGCAAGACGGTCATACCCATTCGAAGACGCTGAAGTGCTGATAAGAAAGCACTGCGTTAACCATCCAGCCCAAAAGGTGTGCAGCCCGGACGCTGCTTATCAGCTGGCGGGGAGAGTTCCCCCTCCACTCCCATCCGCACACAAATCCATCCGGCCGCTCGGACCGATCGGATCCATCGCGAGCGGCAATTGGGAACGGAAAGGATGCTACTGGAACAACGAAACCGGGGGTGGGAAGAGACGGTGAATTGTTTTTGTCGCGGTAAATGCCCTGTACTTCGTTCGCGCGATCCAAACCGCTCGGAGTCCATCGCAAGACAATCGACCGTGCGAAGATAACACGCATTGTGACCTATTGCTTTCGACTCTACCGTGGGATACACGGTAGAGGCGCGGGTAGAACTTAGTGCCGTGTGCAAAACCCGAACCCAACCCGAAACACGAGCTGGGGCGCCGCCGCCGCCGGTGCGAACGTGCGGCCGTGTGCAAAATGGGAGGAAAAAAGGCCCGGGATCGCGCGGACTCGGACAACGCGGATTCCGCACCATTGTGCGGGCAGTACTGGAAGTGGACGGGTTTGTTGCCAACCGGAGCCGGTCGGTAGGAGCAAACAGAGGAAAGGGAGAGCAAAAGCATTCCAATTTAAAGATTGGTTTGATTTCGTTTAATTGCCAGATTAGTTCGAGATGACGTGCTTATGTTATAAATCGAGGTTGAGAGATTGTGTGTGTGAGAGAGAGACGGAAAAGAATCCCACGAATGACTTTTTAGAATGCTTCTGGAACTATTCCCATAACAATTTTACCGATATCTTCATTTTCGTACTCAACCGCGTGTTTTTGGTTCCTTTTGTAAGCAACAGTTGGTCTTTTTATGGCAGGCTAGTGATTTATGAAATGGATTGCATACATTTAGGCGTACTTTATCCAAGACTCAAACCAATATTGGTCGTCGCCTGCTCTAAATGAAGGACTATTTAATTCGAAACTGCTAGCATATAGATTAATGCGAAAAAATTAAATATATCCCCTATTTTATCGTGACAAAGTTCATAAAATTTTAACAAACTCAACAAAGACAATCGCATCTACAAGTATACATATTATATACCAAATAATGCATTTTAGACCGATTTCAGTTAGTTTAGATCGCTTTTAATGCTTTACTGTGGGGAATTGTTTGAAGTTCAAATGTTCTATATGTTCTACAACCGTGTTCGTTATCTAATAGTATTTGTATATAAAGGAAAATGTTTTTTTTTTCTGCACTTAAACGAGGGACCATTTAACAATAACAAAACAAACGCTCTGAGCGTTCTCGTTCGCAACATATGGAAACATTTGTGATTTAAATTTCCATATGTTGCGATTCCTTCCTCAGTTTTAAGGTCCTCTTACTTTATCTTTACTCTAGGTTACCTGTCTCAGAAATTTATCATAATTCATTCACACATTTCATCGTTATAGCCAGGCTAACACACACACACTCGTTCTCAACTTGTCTAAAACTGCCTTTGAAAAAGAAAAGGCATTGTAGAACAAGCTACACACACACTTTCCTACTCCTTACAACGCCATTAACGCCATCTGTTGGTCCAGTCCAACGCTTTGGCTGCTGCCGGTCTGTGGACTGAAAGACTAAGAGGATACAGAAGCGACGTAAAATATCTCCTTAAATGCCATAATTCGCAACTCACATAATACTGTAAAATAAAAAAAAAAGAAAAAATAAAAAATTAGAACCAATTGATCTGCAACCTTTGGGGGTATCGTGCACAGCTTACCGGCATTTCGTCACACAGTTACGAGATATTCTCAAAGTATACAATTTTGTTTGCAATTTTGCTGAACAAGGGGATGATTTTCTGGTTGCGCAATGCGTTGGCGTTGCGTAAAACTGGACGGGCCACGACACTACCGATGGGTGTAACGAATTGTGGCGTTGGTGGGAAAAAAAGTTTAATCCATTAGTTTGTTGATTGTTGATTTTTTTTTTTAGTTTGTTGATTGTTGATTGATTGTTGACGCCCGCAACAGACAGAGAGGCTGGTATTATTGAATCCGTTCGTAGCTGGCGGCATACGTCCCGACACTCACTAGAACGTACTAGATGGTTGCTACAGTTATTCACCGCGGCGTTGTAGGAGCGGGCTCAAGAAATGTCTTGCCATCCCTAGAATTTCATGTGAGCGCCGTACGTTCCCGCTACGAACGGATTCAATAATACCAGCCAGAGTATCTGAGGTAAACACATCTACAACTACGCAACAGCTACACATACACACACACACACACAAACACACACACACATACAAAACTACTACAAACCAGTTCACCATCCGATCTGCCAGACACTGCCTCAAGCAGGGCATTTTTTTCTCAATATTTTGCATGCAACCCACGGTGTCACGACGCCAACGCCGAGAGGGCGCGGAGTACCTTTTTACACTGAATTTATTTTTTAAACAGATACACAATTGTTGGTTTTGTTTGTTTGCTGTGTAGCAACAAAATTCCAAAGTACACGAGACCACACACACGCACACATACACGCACACACCCACACCCACACACACACACATACACACACACATACACGCTCATACGTTTTGCTGCTTTTTCCTCCCTCGCGCATCGTTCTAAATCGCCGTTGCATCGTATACCCATTTATTGTTTAGTACAGAGTCTGTTCCCGAGTTACGTGGTTTTATAATTTTCTACAGCTCATGTGTCACAAAAATCAGTATACAATTACAGAATAAATTTTTGCTTAAAAAAATCAAACTGCTTTAAAGTCGAAAAATCGGGGAACGTTGCCTCGGGAACAGACTGTATTAGGTTTATCTTTTTGCTGCTTAGAATCAATTCAACATTCCACCTGCCTCCCATTGAGTGCACGTGCACACTTTAGACCAGGCGATCACCCGGGGGGGTCTGGTATGGGGTAGAGTAGTTGGTTAGTTTTAAAAAATTTTAAAGTATTTTGCTGCGAGCTAGGAAAATATAGAAAATGAAATACATCTTTTTTTTTTTTTTGCTATCCTCTTAGTACTGCCAAAGAAACCGATCTAAGCTGCTAGAGACAATGCGTGTCCAACCGGTCCACCTTCTATTAATATTAACCGTCTATTGTCGTTTTTTGTAGTTGTTTTTTTTTTTTTTTTGTTGGGACAGAGATCAACAATGTGGAGCCCACCAATGTTGTTTGTCTTGCTCGCTCCGCAGTTCATCCGGCTGTCTCTCCTGTATGCAGCAGCGTGTATCTTCTGGTTGGTGCGCGAAGAAGGGGCTAAGGTTTGTGAAAATTATATTATTTGTGCTATGACAATCTTGTTTGTTTGGGCGCCCTTCTCTTCCCCTCTCTCTCTCTCTCTCTCTCTCTTTCTCATCGAGGTAGAGAGGTAAGTCAGTGGGACACATTGATGAAGCGCAGTTGATTGGAAAGTATAACATTTTACCTAACGCATATGCAAAACGTGTATTAGAGCAAAACACCCTGTAATTCCTGCCTTGACACGCAGCCCCGCCCGCTTTACTAACCATAGAGCCCCTTTAGCTTTTAGTTTGAAACCAAAAACCGTTCCGCTTTCGTGCAAAAAAAAAAACCTCTAACTAAAACAGCAACAACATTTGCTATAAAATTCGTCTCAATCTAACGTTCAATAATGTACCTTAACAGTGGCTTAGTAGTAAGCAATATAAAAGGAAACACTCACTAAGCAATAGGCAATCTGAAAAAGCCCCGCTAAAGGGTCCACCCCGCCGCCGCACACAACTCACACTGCAACATCAAACAACAGTGTGTGTGTGTTGGTGTGTAGATAGCAAAAAAGCTCGGTCGCATAAATTGTTTCCGTAGATTTTCGTTTCGTTTCGTTTGTTCACTGACCCCTACTAACCACACACGAGCTGAAGTGGTTCTGCATTCGTTGTTGCAAACTGCAAACAAACCCCCATCGAAGGGCTGCTTTTCGTGGTCCTCTCCTCTGGCGGCATTGACTAGTGCGCGCACAGTAAGCTTACTTCGTTCTATTTCAGTGTGTGAATGTGCTTGTATAAATCAATGTATGCGTATGAGTGTGGTTTACTGGGTTAGCAGCGAACGTTATGGCATTTCTAATATATCTGGCTTGCTTGCTGTAGGCTCGCGTTCAAGGATTGCGTTGTGCTTGTTTTGTAGGGCCGTTTTTCCTTTGTGGGAGGGAGGGAGGAGGACTAGGATCAACCATTGTCCTTTCTTAAGGGAAGCATTTGTCTTGCTTTTTTCTTAAAACCGTGAAACAGCTGTTTGGGGTTCGTTGCTTATACTCTTTCTCTCTCGCTTTCTCTCTCGCTCGCTCTTCCGATAGCTTGTCAATTCTTTGGACGTTACAACACATAACTTATTCCATTTTTTGCATGCCATATGCATCCACACGCACACACGCCTTTTTGTTTTAATTTTTGTAAGAGAGAGAGAGAGAGAGAAAGGGCCATGGAAAATGTTACTTTGGCTCTATCTCTTTCTTTTAATATGATTGATTTGCTGTTTATTTTTCCTTTTTGTTGTTGTTGTTGTTGCCTGCCATAACTACATCTAATATTGTTTAGAGCTCGCTAAACGGAGAGATCAGTACACGATATCTCTTTCCCCCGCGCCTTTTTTTTTTGTTTGCTGCGAGCCATTGCGCACATCATTGCGTTTGCGTGTGTATGCATGTATGTGTGCATGTGCATCTTCAGAAGATTGTTCACTTAACAGTAGGGGGGGGGGGGGGGGGGAAACACCATTGCACAAGGGACCTCCACACGGGGAGGCGGGGGGGGGGGGCTAGAGGTACACACACACACACACACATGTATAAAGCAACCCGAAACATGCTGCTGCATGAACGGGCACACACACACACAAATACACGCAGCAGGGGAATCTCTCCAAATCGTTTACGTTATGTGTATGTATGGTTTGTGTGTGTGTGTGTGTGTGTGTTTTCTTCTTATTATTCTTATGCTACTTCTTTGCTATTACTATTTCTACTTTCTCTTTTTCTCTCTTAATATTCGTTGTTTTTTCTCTGCGTATGCGTGTGTTAGTGTGTGTGTATCTTTTTGTAATACATACTTCTTTGCTCTACGTCTCTCTTAAAGAACAATAATTTGCCTTTTTCTCCCTTTTGGCCCGAAAAAAAAACACTACGCAGTAAAGTTGCACTACTACTAGCTATGCCCTAGCACTTCCGTGCACAGTGACGTTAAACGCACAGCGGCGCCGGATGGACTATGTCGGTATATAATTTGCACATTTCGATTGGACCATTTCATTGCACACACACACACATCCTAGTATTCTAGTTTGGACAACAAGGTTAGCTTGTATGAGAAACATGTGCACTCAATTCCATTCCTTTGTTTTCTCTCTTGCCTTCTCTATCTATAGCCTGTTTCGTATATTTTTTTTATAAATTTCAAATCTGTTCAGCTTTTCTCATTAAACCTCCTCCAGCATGTGTATGTGTGTTTGTGTGGGTATCGGGTGTATCCGGCGGTACCGATATTCCGAATACGGGGCGCGCCGGAAGATAAATAGACAAGTGTAAATAAGAATCAAAGCAACCATCCTATCCCCAAGTTTGCCACAGACGGTTTACCCCACCCTCCTTTGCATAATCTATCAAAAAACGGTTGACGTTCTACATTTCGTTGCCTCTAGTTTTGTGGTTGTTTACTTGTTTGTTTTTTTTTTTTTTTTTGTTTAAAATTTTGGTGAAACCGATCATTTCTGTGAGCATCTCTCCTCCAGTCGATTATTGCAGCGGGTCGCTCGACCTTGCACTAACGCCCCTCCCTCCTTAACTGTACATTCTTACGATTCGTGTGTTGTTAGTGTGTGTGTGTGTTTTTTTTTAACTTTAATCTACTAGCAGCACACCTCTGTGCAGGTCAATCATATACTGAATGCATCATAATATTGGCTTGATTTCGTTTATCCTGTTTTTTTCTTCCTTGCAAGGTTTTATTGTATTGAACTTTTCTTGTTTCTCGTTGAAGAATTTATGTACACACACACACACACACCCAGCATGTCGCAGCGCTCTGACGTCTGGCACTGCACTCTCCCCCGCCCCGCACATTGTTTTGCACTTTATAATTGCATATAGCATTAGGCGTACTGTGTATGCGTAAGGTTGCATCGGGGAACACATGAAACATACACGGACACCCACAAATACATAATAAACATACGCAGACAAACATCATTTAGCAATGTAGCAGGATCGCATAACCTTAGCAGTGGTATTACTATAGTATTATAAACGGGAAGTTCGTTTCGTAACGGCTAGACATTATTGACTCCCTTGCACTCTCCTAAACTACACTCTATACTATATACTATACGTATAATTGCGCACACGCACGCACACAACACATAGATAGATACACAAACACGCGCAAAATACAACAGACATACATTGATTAGCATTAAAAGACGTAGTCTTCGGCTCGCCGGAAGTGTCACCGTGTTGGAAAAGATTCCGCCAACGTCTGTCGATCGTGTTCCGCTCTACCCGGCCACCGTGCTGGAGTTGAGAAGCTCGAAATGTTGTAGAACAGGATTGGATGGATTTTCTCACCCAAAAAAAAAGGCATCGGAAAGCATTTTGTATGGCACAGTATTTGAAGCTTTTTGAGTTTTCAATTTCTGCTGTTTGATCTGTTTGGAGTAAAAAAAAAAACACGGAAAGCCGCTTCTTCCTTTGTGCTCGAGCACATGTTAATGTTGGATTGAAGAAATGTCAATAGAAACGCTGTCGCTTTGGCCTTTTTGTTATCGAAGCTTGTCGTAAGGTTTACAGTAAAATGTGGTCCGTGGGCACACGCAAAACAAGATTACGGTTAGCAGTTACTTTTGGATTTGAAATGAAACGTTACAAAAATTCAAACCAGCTATGGCAATGACATTTTAAATAAAACGCACAGTAAAACGAAAAAAAAAACAAACAATTTTAACAGGAAAAACATTGCATAAAGCTAATACTGACTGTGGCTGTGACTGCTCCTTACAAGAAGGCGAATGATTTTGGAAATGCGCTTACACGGGATTGCTTTAAACATTGCACCACTCCTTGGGTAGCTAGAACGTACATAAAAAGGCTGATTCGACGTAAGAAGTTCGCATCGTCGGTTCGAGCAGAACAGGTTGGCCGCCGGACAGGGGGGGCAAGATGAACGTACGCGCGCGCATCTATCCTTCCACGGTGCTGGATCGAGATGAAGCCGGAAAGCATAGAGCCGGCGTGAGTGTGTTTGGCTGCAAGTTGTGTGTGTGTGTGTGTGCGTGTGTTTGTTTTACGGATCAAAAATTCCCACCCCATCTATCCTAACCGACATAGCACTACTACATTTAGTGTAAATCGTAACACACTGCTCCTTAAGCTACAGGTGTGTGTTGGCTTAAATGTACAATCAAGCATCGCCGTGTGTTGCCACAGTGTGTGCCGCGCGGGTTCGTCGCTTACACAGGGGGGCTTACTACACACTCCTGCTTTGCATCCCGGTGTGCACCCCCCACCCAGAGACACCTACATTCCCGTGCCCACCGTGTCGTCAAACTTGCTTTAGCCGAAGTAGTAGCCGGATGGTCCAGAGATTCAGGGTCCAGCGTGGTCCAGCGGTCTCGAGCATCAATAAACACCCCCGCGGGGAAGGTACACGTGTCGACGCATTTACTATATCTCGACTATGCAACGAGTTGGCCCGGGCTACCCGATGGCGGCGCTGTGCGTCGGTTGGCCAGCGCTGGCTTTAGTGGTACTGCGATGAAAACATGCCAATGTTCTCGAGCTCGAAATCGGGCACCTGACCGTAGTTTGTCTGACCGTAGCTGCAGGGGTGTGGGGTTCACGTGGTTTATACACCATTTTGGTTGGCATGTGTGCCATACAACGTTCCGCATATCATATTGTCGTGTTGTGTTTGTAGTGGTCGTGTTGTTCGAGTGTTGGAAGTGTTGGTTTGTTGGTATTGGGGGGGGGGGGAGGATGTGGGGAGATCGGCCACAAATCGGTCGGTTTGAGTTTTGGTTGTTGTTTCGTCATAAAAGGACACACATAAGAGAGAGAAAAAAGAGGAAAGATACAAAATAATCACATTAAAACATAATATCTCCAGCAGACAATGTAGTTGGGTTGGGTGTGGGTGGGATGGGTGTTAAGGAGAGCAAGAGCGTGCAGAAACGAAATCGAAAAATGGTAATGTAAGTGACCCGAGCAAGGGTAGGGGAGCAGAGAGACTAAATCAAAACAAGGACATGACAACGTAACGGGGATTGACGGCGCCCAACAACGCAGGAGACGAACCCGCTCCTGGCGCATCGGAGCCTAAACTGAATACCGAAGCAACTGAATACTTACAAACTGTGCTTACGCGTTGATTGTGTGGGTGTGTGTGTGTGTTAGTACGAGCGGCTGTGTTAGTGCGAACAGTTGTACGTGTATGAGCGTGTGTTATTTTTTTGTTTTTGTTTACCGTACACATTCTACAAGGATAGACAAATACTTCTCTCCCCGCCATGGTTACACTACACCGACGTTCACATACGTTCACCGGCAGCGTAGGAGCGGCTCGGTAGTAAACAAAGGAAGCTAGCGTGTGCTACTACTAAAACGTTCGTTTTGTGCGTGTGTGTGTGTGCGTGTTATCGGCTACTTTAAAATTCTCTCCCCACACATTCTTGTGGTTGTGTATATTTGCATTATCTACTCGAGGGCCGCTTAATTGATACCTCAAAAACACGAAATCAAGGATCCAGGATCCATATTAGCTCTACACTATCTCTCTCATTCTCTCTCTTTCTCTTAAAACTATTGCACCTAGTGTGTCGCTTTGCTTGCAGGTTTTTTTTTGAACATTTCTGTTCAAACGTGTGCGCACAAACTAACCAACACATTTACTATAGTTTTTTTTTTTTGTTTAAAAGGTACACTTCATACCGTACTTGTGTGTGTGCTTGTTTATGATGAATGGGGTTTTTTGTTGCTTCTGCTTTGTCAGAGTGCAGTGTGTGGCGTGTACTGGCGCGCACGTGTGATGGGACACTTATGGTTAAATTCGAATAACAGTCATGTGCAAACTTCTGCCACAATAAGGTACGTTGAAGGACGAAAGCTCTCACATCTGTGTTTGATATAAACATCACAATTAGGTTTTTGTTCTTTTTGTTTTCTTCTGCATCATCATCTTCTTCCTATCATATGCCTCTTCTACCTTCCTCCGGATGCGGGACACATATTATATACGGCTAACACAGTTAGGGAGACGCCGTCGGGAGTGTGTGGTGATGAGGGGGGGTAAGGCGAATGGTTAAGAGTAAGTTATAGATGTCTTCTTCTTCTTTTTCTTTGTTTTGTCTTCCCATTTTGTGTTGCTTGCTGTCTTGTTTTACAGCCCAACCGACAGTATTAGGCGCAACAGACCTTCGATACATTTTAAACATACAGTGTTTTTGTGTGTGGGGGTTTGTGTTGTTATGTGCTACAAGCCCCCTGGGAAGAGCGGTTGCACAGACTCGCCCCCCCCCCCCCCCCACCAGTTACCATTTACAGAGAGTAGTATTATGTGTGAACCTATAAGTGGTGCATTACCGACTAGCTAATGGTAGTAGTTCGTAGTAGTAGTAGTGGTATCTTACATGACCTAACTTTTTTTTGTTATTTCCCTTCAAAACCAGCGTTGGACAAACGTTCCCCCCTTGTTCAGGTTGAAATGTTTGCTTTGTGCATATGTCAGTGTGGATTGTGTGTATGACTAGAATACTCTTCTGAGCGTCCGCGCCTTCGCCTGCACTGGGAAGGCGCTGGGAGACTACCATAAAATCAGTTTGCCTATAGACTAACAGTAACGATGTGAGCGAAGAAAAAAGAACAACAACAACAACAACATCCATCAACAGCAACGCAATACTAGCACTATCTTCCGCTAACTCGGTAACGCTGTAACGCGTTACAGCACGAGTTTCCCTATAACGCTAACGCAGAGTAGTTCCCCCGGGCAAGGAGTGGAGCAAGTTATGGTTAGGCTATGTCTTTGTATCTTGCTTGTTTGCTAAAAACACCTGGAGCGTACCTCGAAAGAGGACATTGACAGCTAGGACGACAGGCACAGAGCTGCTGCCGCTTACTACTTTGCGATGTATGGCTTATGCTCATATACATATGCTGGTACCAATCGTCTCTAGTTTTGCCGAAGTACTCGGGGTTTCCATGTACAAGTGCAGTTGGGTGAGGACCTAGTTCTATCACTGACTCCTCCGGCACACCCATTATTCATTAGACTACGTTAGTAACATTGTGAGCCCGATGGGCGTCGCAGGGCGGGGTTTACAACACGTAGGTGAAACACAGCAACGATCCAACGATACAACAATACGGGCTTGCATCCGCCAATTCTTCTGAAAACTGCTCCCGAGAGGGCTTTGCGAGCTCCTCCAGAGCTACGGCAAGGTTGTCCCTCTCTAACCAATTAATCGGACAATCAATCCAGAGCAACGGCACTGCCCCCTCCCTGTGCCAGTGTGTATGTGTGCGTGTGTGCGTTGCTTAAGTTCTGCGCTCCTCGTTCCATCCCGCAGCGTGCTCTCCACAAATCCCAGCGCACGTTCATCATGACGTCACCCATTAGGCTATGTTCGGCACGGGGCAAAACAAAAGAAACCGGCGCGCGCTCGGGGCAAAACCGACGTGGAATTTATTTCGAAACAAACTTAACTCGAGTAAGCAGCGTTAACGTGCAACGTGGGTTTCCGCGCCTTCCAAGCGATCCAAAAGCAAAGACGAGGCTTCCGAAGTCCGAGGACCTAACCTAACACGACACACCTCGCTCTCTCTCTCTCTCTCGCACTCGCGGAAGCTTCTTCCCGCACTCCGCAGTCGAAACGGTTCGTTAGAGAGAAATACCGAGATACAGAGAAGGAGGTAGGCGAACGAATGGGGGGGGGGGGGGAAGGGTGTAAACGTGTGCGTGTGAAAGAGAGAAAGAATGAAGGGGCAAACTTGCAAATCACAAAGCGCACAGAGGACGAGAGAGAGAGACGCAGCTATCATTCTTTCATCCCGCCCGTACGACACACACAGCCTCCTTACGATCTCCTCCGTCCCTTCGTTTCGTTCCCGCTCATGACCAGCTGGCGTTGTTGTTCAAATCGAGCCAGCTGCTGAGATCCTCCAAACCGGACAGCTGCTGCTCCATCGCGGTCGAGGCGGACGAGAGCGAGGTCGTGCGGGAGGATGCGCAGGAGATACCGTCACCTCCACTGTCCACTCTTCGGCTACTACTGCTGCTGCTGATCGTGGTGGTGATGGCCGCCGGCACCGCTGCCGCCACCGTACTGTTTGTGTGACCCGCGGACAGTTGCGGCAGTTGGACGCTCGGTCCTTTCGGCTGATGCTCTACTGGCAGATTCGGTCGCTCGCTGCTGTTCCCGCTGTCTGCGAAGGGTCGGCCGGTAAAGGAGAAGGCGCCCGGCATGGACGGTAGCGACCGTAGCTCGGTGGTGCCATCGTGACCGCCACACTCACTGAGCGACGCCGTCGCGTCGTCAAACTGCTGCTGTGGCAGGTAGGCGTGGTTCTGACTGCCCGGTGCTGGACTGTGGTGGTTCGAAATATGATTGTGAAGATGGTGGTGGTGGTGCTGCTCCATCAGCCCTTGGTGCTGCTGGTAGTGGCCGCCGGCGGTGGTGGTGGTGCTGCTGCTACAGTTGCTGCTGGTCGACAGCACGCTCAGGGCGGGCGGGGGCCGCACCAAACCGGACAGTGTCGCCCCGGTCCCGGCCGCCAGCACGGACTGCGCGATGCCGTCCGACTGCACGTACGGCTCGAAGCTCGACACGTACCGGTGCTGCAGGCCGCAGGACGCCGAGGCGTTGCTCGCTCGTCCACTCACCGAATATCTGCGCTCACAAGGCATTCGCGCCACAAGGGTGGTGGTAAATGGTGGGTGTTTTTGGTGTGGGTGCGCAGTGTGCGGAGGTGTGTGTGAGGGGGCAAATTGCACGCCCGACAGACACACACACACACACAGTGTTTTTGTTTGCATTGGGTGGTGAATGAGACACACCGTTGCGCGTCGTTGCGAGTGAGAGATATGAGGAAAGGAACGAGAAACGAGAAAATTAATGGAAGTTTCGTGCGCGACTGGTTATCTCCCCCTGCCATGATCACATGATACACAGGACCCACAAACACACATACACTAATATTGAACAAAAACGCGCCAAGAAGCGGTATGCCTTTTTTTTGGGGAGGAGAGATGATTTTGGCGCTCAAATAGGTTTTTATGAAGGTATGAGAGATGGCACAAAACACGTGAAGGAAAGGAACATTTTAATTGCATTTCTTCTTTTTGCACTGCCTGTCCTTCCAATTGTAGTGGGTGTGTGTGTGGATTTATGAAAGAGAGATATAGTGAGAAAGATAGACAGTGTGATACACAGCGCAAAGGGTGCCAGAGAGCAGAGCCGCCGCGTTTGAAAATGGTGGTATGGATTGGACGTACAACACACAAAAACCGCGACACCACACCACACACACACACACACACGAAGCAAAGCGCCACACACACACAGGCAAGCGGAGCCGTTACTTTCCTCTCCCCACTCTTCCGGGTGTTTTCCAGTCACAGTGAAAACCGAGCGAGCAAGATGAGTGTTGCAGGTAAACAGTAAGAAACGAGGCGAGGGACATAAACACACACAATTAACATCTTGTACCCGGCGCCTTTTCACCAAAGGGGGTTTTTTAGTGTACATGAATGTGTATGTGTTCATGCACCCCCCTCCCCCCCCCACCCCTTGGAGGACATGGGGACAACGCGTGAAAAGCGAGACGCCACACAGCACTCATGGACCTTTCCCTCTTAATGTACTTTCCATAGTTTGTGGTTCGAATAGCGCCCGCCAGAGGTGTCCAACCTTTCCGGAGCTTATGTGACGTAATATACGCTTCTGTAAAACTAGCTGAGAGAGTACAGCAGGTCTGGTAGTAATGAAAAAGCGATTCTCCGCTTGTGTTTTGCGGGGAGCACCGTAGCACAGAACTGCAAAGCCCACAACCACGCACAGTAACACATGGCATGTTTTTTTTTGTCCTGCATTTTGCACGTTGCTCTTAACGCACACATACATACACAGACAAGTTACTAATTGTTGCGGCGTTCCTATCGAACGGTCTAAGAGATTTTGTCGCTGCTGCTGCTACTACAAAGCGGTGCTGCTAGCGCCGCAGTTCTAGAGGGTTTGTAAAACACGACCAATATAAATGCTTATTATATCAAGAGGCACGCTCTCCTCACAACCGCTCGTTGTTTTTTTTTGTTCTTCTTCTTTTGTTTCCTACTCTTGCAAAGCTTCCCGAGGTGTCCCATTTACTACTTATATAAGACATATATATATATATATATATATATATATATATATATATATATATATATATATATATATATATATATATATATATATATATATATATATATATATATATATATATATATATATATCTTATATCTGCTCTACCATTAGCTACGTTTTACAGACAGTGTGCTGCTTGTGTCCTTCCGTGGGTTGTAAACAACTTATGCATATAATTTGATGGTGGGCCCATGTGTAGGTAACCCGATTCATTAGGCTTCTGGGGCTAAACACACAGTCACACACCCACACTTCAGTGTTCAGATATAGGTATATATATATAATAATAATAATAATAATTGTTTCATTTATATCAAGCTCTTAAGAAATCAGATGCGTTGCACTGTTTTGTATGTTTGTTTTCTTTATCGACAAGTATCAACTGTTCTTGAAACCGGTTGTATTTAGGCTATCATGTGTGCTATTCTTTTACTCCATTCACTTGAGCACTTCGACACTCTTTCCCCTCTTTGGTTCGTTCCGGATTGGATCCAATCTACACATCCACACACACACACACAGTGTTGTTTGCAACAGGACATTGTTTAGTACACATATTTGGGAACCAATGAAATCGCATCGATATTGGGTTTTAAGTGTTTTCTTTGCAAATCGCCTTTCCATTTGGTTGGCGATGTCACACACAGACGACAGGAATCATCTATGCATTTCCCTTTAGTTCGTTTGCTCTTTGGTATTTATGAGTTTTTTTTTATCGTTCGTGTTAAGGGTACTGTGATTTGCGGTGTTCGATAAGCGATACACACTAATTTTCTCTATCTCTCTCTCTCTTGGTGAAGGATAGAGAATCCTAGGAACCTACCAGCGCAAAAGCGGTCAAGTCATTTTAGCTATTTTCTTCTTCTACTTTTACTATTTCCTTCCTCAGCTGAATTATGGATGACTTCTACGTTCTCCTGCGCTTTTGGCAATACATCACAATTTAATTGAAAATCGTTTTTAAACATCGTCCCGCAACCGCGCCCTGCGCAACACATCTCATACCCATATCCGCGGTACAAACACAAACCGGACGCGCAGCACACACGTGGTGGCGACGGGGTTGGACGTGGGAGATAGGATGAGGTGTGCGCAAGACGGCAGGCAACGATCGTGCATAGATACTTTTCGGCCCCACTTTCTGTTGCTTTCTTCCTGCCGGCTGGGAAGGGGCGTCGCGCGCTGGAGCGCCTCCGGCCGGCCAGCCACCCACCGTTTCTCCCACTGTTTCTTACGGTCCGCGCGCGCATCCCGGTGCAGTAGTAGTAGTAGTAGTAGTATTAGTTGTTTGGGTTAGTGTTAATTGAGGAGCGCTTAGCATAAATTTAATGACTAAAGGTGCATAATCGTACTGTTCTGATAGCTGTAAATGGAAAAGCAACACGAAAGAAATGGTTTGGTTTTTGTTAGCGGTGCCTTGATGGGTGCGGGCCAAATTGTCTTACGCAATATGCACACAGGCACAAACATAGACACACACACACAACATGGAGGGTACGTGTTAATATTACACCAACCAATACCAATATATGTACTACAACCAACCACACACAAAAAAAAATGCCTACAACAAAACTCGAATAATAATGTATGAGGATGATCACATCAAACCACAGCGTAACATTCTATTAGATTAATGGTTTTAGTATTTTTCTTTTCTTCATGAGGAAATTAATTTCATTGTTTTGTTTTGAAAAATTATTTTCAACTAAGTTGAGTCAAGACAAGAATTTCAAGCATGTTTATTAAAAAAAAGTTTTTTTGAAGAATTAAAAATAGTCTCTTAAATTGTCCTCGTATGAGACTAAAACAAAAATGTCACGCGTTTTACTAATAGACTCAGTTGGTTCGATATGACCAAATTTTGGCGACGATGATTGTGAATATTCAATTACACTACTTCTAGATGACGGCTTTTTGCCATAGCAGCATGAGAAAACATTATGTACATATGAACTTTCACAAGAAGCTGTCGTCTAGAAACAGTGTTAAAATGGAAGTAGTTACAAACTGAGAAGAAAGATGTATAAAAAAAATGTTTAAAATTTGGATAACATGTAAATAATAAATGTGTTTTGCTTGTTTGAATGGTACACATTATAAAACACCATTCATCAGAATAAAAAAAAATGTTTTCATAAGCATCAGATGCAGTGATAATACAGCAGTTGAGAAAGCTTCGTAATTGTGTTTGTTAACGGTGCTGAACATTCAGAACATTGATACTAGCAAACAACAAAAACCAGTCTGCTCCAGCCGTTTCGTCAAAACGACGAGTCAAAAGACAACAAAATCGAATCATAAAATAATACAAAGAAATCGTTTTAAAAGCGTGTGCTACAGGAACATGCATCATGCCAGGCAGCATATATCTATCTACAATCTATCTACAGTGCAATGAGAGATGGGGGAGAACAGCAATGGGGGGGAGGGGTTGAGCAAGCACAGAAACTTAGTAATAATACCAATGATATGCTCTCATGCTGAAATGAAAGATGAAACGATAAAACTGATAAATCATAAGGGGATAGGGAAATCATTGCGAAAGAGGAGAACATGGGGAGGATGGAGATTTGTTTTCTAATGCCAACATAAACTAAACTAAACATCATCACCCGCAAACCATCTTTTTCTCTCTCGCTCACACAAACATGCATTATTTAGCCTCCATTCCATAGGTAGGAATAGGATTTGTACATGCTTTCCTATCCCTACTCACTCTCTCTCTCTTTTTCTCTCCCGTTTTCTTCTCTTTCGCAGGTGAATCTACGCATGCAGAAAGCGAATCAAGGTAAAAAAGATGAAAATGAAGATAAAAAATGACGTGCCCCGTGGAGGAAAGGCGGAATACGCTTTTCGCTCCCTCCATCTGCGCCTCCTGCCCCGGAGCAGTACTTACCCGGTCGAGGGCGTATCGCGGGACGCATCCGGCGACTGGATGTTGTAGGACGGGGTGTTCGGGAAGCTGTTCATCTGGTTGTTGGTCGGGCCGGGCATCAGTACCGCCCGCACCTCGGACGCGATGTAGTTTTTGTTGCGCGGCGGCCCGGCCGGCGTCGTGTACCGGTCGAACGCTTCGTGCTTCGGCTTGTTCGGGTACAGGTAGAAGAGATCGTCAAAGTCGCGGATGCGGTCGGACAGCGACCGGGTGGAGAAGTCTTTGGCCGTGAACGGCTGAATGTGCAGTATCTGGGGCTGCCCGTCGTTGCCCTCGTTTACCCAGGCGATGGTAATGCCACCTAAAATTGGTGCAAACCGCAAACAAAACGTTTCAGATTCGATCCCAAAAGTCCCCAAACGGCTGCCGTGCGGTGCGCCGCTCGCCCACTTACCGAGCTCGCTGTCGGAGAAGCGCAACAGAAAGGTACCGCGCGGGCACTTGAGCAGATAGTCCTCGGCCTTGGACTTGTGTATGAAGCCGATAATGCTGCCGTCCATCCACGGGCCGCGCAGATGCTCGCGCGTCACCTTCATCGCCGCGTAGAACCAGTCCCAGAACGTGAACGAGCGGTCCGGGATCGGCTCCTTGCAGAACTGCGACCACATGATGGTCAGATCGTTCGGCACCGGGAACGGCAGGTTCGTTTTGAACGCCTTCTCGCACAGGAAGTGCATATTCTCTGCCGTGAGCGAACGTCCGGTCGACGCGCGGAACTTCATGTTGAGCGCCTCGGCCAGCTGGTTCCAGATCACCTTGTCCGGCACCTGGAACGGGATCCGGTTGATGTCCGCGAACGCATTGTCCCAGGTGATGGTGGCCCACGACTGTGGCTCCTGGTTGCCGTGCACGATCACGACCACGGGCAGGGAGATGGTCCATACCTGCAAATCGTGGGTGGAGAGGGAAGGTGAATGGGTAAGCGATGGCTTGCTCCGTTAACGGGCGTGCTGCTATATACAGACCGAAAAGACGAGATCGCCATGGCCGACGGCAAAGCTGGACTGAAACAGGAGCGCAAACTTTTCATCCATCACACACTCGGTGCCCTTCTTCTCTGCGCGCTTGATCTTCTTCAACTGCATGTTTCTAGTGAGGAGATGAAAATAATGGCGTTAAAACTGTACTACGTATATATAAGTTTTTCTCTTAATCAGTAAAATCCAGTGCTGTAAAATGTCCCTGTCAATGTCATAAAAGAATCTGACTGAAACAAAATCCATGTCCGCGTCACGTACTCAATTGTGATAATCAGAGGTGATACTCAAAACGATTGGTGTAACCAATGCAACTTTGCAGCACTGCCTCTTATTACAAGTTTTTCGCAAAACGAGCGAATCTAAATGCTCAACCTCTTTTAACGAGTAAAATCTTGAATAATGAGCAATATCGTTTGTGCTGCTGATATTTTTTTTGCTGTCGACAGCAAGTGAAATCAAGTTCACAGTTGTTAACATAAAACACTTCTATAATTTTATGTATTGCTCTGGTAAACGATAATTCTAATACTAATTCTAGTTTGGAGCAGTTTTTTTTTCATATATTTGATGCTAGTGCGTCTCAATTGCTTACCTGAAGCTCACTGACAGCTGCTTGGTCGTTTCGTTGTACTCCAGATTGCCGATGTTGTTCATGATTTCGCCGCACGACTGCTCGGAAGCTTTGTTGGTCTGTTGCGTCTGCTGTGCCTGTGCCTCTGTAAGGTACGAAAAGCGTCAATCGTAAGGTCGTCTCATCGCACAACGGTACCCACACCCACCAACCCACTCACCGGAAATGATGGACACCTTCACTTGCGGGTTGACCATCTTGATGTTGAGCGTGTTGCCGACGAGCAGCCGGACCGTCGCGGCGAACCGCGTGTTCGTCTTCATCACCTGCGGCGGCTGCTTCTCGATGATGAACGTGTTGGTAATGAGCATCTTCAGCAGGTTGGTCACGTCGACCATCGCCTGCGGCAGCAGGTCCGGCACGTCCTCCTGCTCGACGTGCAGCTTCGACTTGTTCTTGATCGCCAGCCGGATCTGATCCTTGGTGCTCCAGATGATCTCGGCCAGGCTTTCGCACCACGCCTGTATCGTGTCGAGGTTGCTGGCGCTCATCATCGACGCCCCGTTGCCGGCAAAGCCCTGGTTAATCTTCCACTGCGACAGATACTTGTTCAGCACCTTGTTCTGCACCTCGTCCGTGATGAGGATCGTCTTGCGGAAGCCGTCGACCAGCGCGAGCCGCTTCCCGGTGCACAGCTGCAGCCGATCGTTCACCATCTTCTGGTGCTGGGCGAGCTGGTTGTGCGCGTGCGCCCGCATCTCCGCGTTCTCGATCGTCTCCAGCTGGGCCCGGTTTTTCTGCAGCTCGTGCACCTCCAGCAGCAGATGCTCGTACTCCTTCATCAGGTTCCGGTTGTCGTTCTCGTTCGTGCGCACCATGATCTGCAGCTGCTGGACCGCGTTGAACACCTCCGTCACCTCCGGGTCCTGCACGTTCACGCACTCGTCCGGGTAGGCGACGCACTGGCGCTCCCGGTGCAGACAGTTCATCAGGTGCTGGTACAGCTGGGCCGGATTGTGCGAGAACAGCTGGCGGAAGTTCCGGGCCGACTCGTTCAGCCGTATCTTGATCGTGAAGTTGCTCTCCGGCAGGTTGATCGCCGTCCGCTCCAGCTCCATGATGAGCTGGTTGAGAAAGTTGGCCGCATCCTGCTCGTACACCGCCTCCTGGTCGTTCGTGTACACCGGCGCGTTGCTGTGGAGTGGGGGGAAAAGATGAGTTTGATCATTTCATATCGGACGCCTTCGCTTCGCAGAGCATGCTTACAGCAATCGTTCCTCGATCCAGTCTGCCAGGTAGTGCCGCACCTCGATCGGAAAGTTGCTGCCGTAGATGAAGCGTATCTGCTCCAGGATCGGCTGCGGCAGCTGGTTCACCCGGGCCCACAGTGACATCTTGGGGGTTGTTTTTGGCTTCTTCCTGCTCTTTTTATGTACGCTTCCTTCCCTTACTTATTGCACACACGACCTTCGCGCCCGCAAAATGGGGGGGAGGTTGGAGAGCGGACAACACCAACGCCACACCAAGCAGGCGGTTGTTGGTGAGTGAGCGTGTCGCTGCGCCTGGCTGTTGCTGCGGCGATCGATCCAAACAACCGTTTGGTTCTGAGAGCTTTCCGTCTGTGATTCGCTTTAATTACCGGCACGCCAAAACGGTCCCGCTCTAATGAAGCACGACTGGGCGCTGCAAAGGGAAAATGGAGAGTAACATTAAGATTAGTGTTGAGTGTATTTGCACCAAACATGCACACAGAGACACATACACACACACACATATATATCGAGAGACTCGAGCCTGCACATCCGCCCGTATTTTTTTTTTTCAACTCTGCCCTCCCACCACCTCCCAGCAGCTGCAGCAAAGTGCAGTGCAAAATACAGTTTAGCACGTCAGCAACGGTCTCTATCTATCGGGGTGTGCGCATTTGTTGTTTCTTGAGCGAGACTTTCCAGTTTGAACTACATTTGTCTATCCGCCGACTTGCTAGAATGCCACCCCCACCACCCTGTGTAGTAGAACGCTCGCACGCACACAGCAACCGATCGTGGAACCGATAAGTCAACGGCGAAAAGGGTGAAGTGAAGTTGAGGGTACTGCACTTGAACGCCGCTGCTATTATGCACACAGAGACACACCGACACTTGGACCTGTTAGGCAGAGAGGGCAAGTGTGGCGCGTGAACTATTATACGCTGCACGAACTGCCGCCTCTCTCCCTGCCCAGCCAGGGGTCGGCAATGCCATTTGACGACTTGGAACTTACATCAATCCACAAAGGTAGAAAGTGAAGAGACCATTCCGATATTGAACTGCTTGAAGGTTAGAGCCTCACCAAGGAGATATTCTTGTGATTGGCACATTGACAACATTCATTTTGGTTATGCTACAGCAGAATGGATTGAGTGGGGAAAGCCATTGGAGCACTTGCTGCTCACAAGTAAACCAGCAACTTTCGTCATCTGTGTTCACGTTTTGGATCATTTCAACTGTTTTTAATTGATTGGAAATGACATTCTGACATACTGCAAGTGTCTTCTTGATGTCTCAGTGGAATATCTTCATCACATATCTACTCTGGAGGTCTAACCACAAATTTTTGTACCATCCTGAGACGTTCGTCGCCTGCGCTCTGGAGCGTTCTTCGTCTTCTGCATCACGATTTACACCTTCCAAACTGCATAATCAGTTGCGCACTAATAGTTTGCCGCCCACTGATGTGCATGTGTGTGTGTGTGTGTGTGTGTGTGTGTGTGTGTGTGTGTGTGTGTATCGCATCAAGATGATCGAAAACAGGCCTGCCCGGGGATTTACCGCACAGTGTGGCGAAGGGTCGGCAAGTGCATGCGTGCATTCTAATGCCTGCCGAAGGACCCAAACGTTCCAATCGTGTGGCAAAGATCATACAAGACCCCCGGACCCCCGTTGAACAGTGCTCTCCCGTAGGTCCCACGGTACGGGTCTGCGTGCAAGGGGGCAACTATATAAATGCATCCTCCTCCTCCTCCTCCTCCTCCTTCTCCCACCGGTTCCGGTTCTCCTTTCTGCACCTCCCCTCATTCCAAGCCCCCCCCCCCCCCCCCCGTTTTGCTAGCGTCCCCGATGCAATTTCCAGGAAGTTTGCTTGTTGTTGTTGTTTTTGTGTCGTTGTTTAGGGCCGCGGCGCGTCACTTATTGATTGCAGCGAGTCCGCGTGTTCTAGAGCTAATCACAACCCGGGAGGCATGTTTAGCAAACTCTCCTTCCACTCCTCCAACACTCTTCCGGCCCTCCCCTACCCCCGTCTCTCCAAAAGCTGTAAAGAAATTTTTAAAAGCGTGTCGTTGTTTACTTCGTTCCTTTCGTGCTGTGAGTAGAAAGTAGCAAACAACCGAGAAGGTCCTTCTCGTCAGCGTCACCTCACACACACACACACACACTTGACCTTGCAACAGCAAAACAGGAAACAGGGTGAGGGATTGGAGGTGGGGGTAGGATTGTTTCCGGTTTTAAATGGAGCGATAAAAAAAGGCAGTGGAAAAAGGGAAATTGTGTAAATTGTGTTAGAGCCGCGCGTAACAGAGAGCGCGCCGTTACTTTTAGGCCGCGAACCTGATGCGATGAATGGCCACTCTTGTTATTCTTCGCGGGGTGTGTGTGTGTGTGTGTGTGTGTGTGTGTGTGTGTGTTTATGTGTGCTATATGTTATTTTTAGCGCCAGCTCCAAAATTATCGCTCCCCGTGAGACGAGTTTGATTTTTATTGGCGGATAGAGAGATAGAGAGAAAGAGAAATCAGATAATCGATAATTCAACGCGCCTCAACATTACTGTGGTCTTTGGGGTGTGATTGTGGAGGGTCTAATTTTGGAACTTCCATCGAGGAATGAGCTTGAGATGGAGAGCTTTTCTTATAGCACTTCATCCCCCCGCTCCCGCCCACTCTTATGTTGCCAGTGATTGTAATTTATTACCATTGCCAGCGGTGCTGGTTGCTATTTTAACGAAGTGTGATTGGCGATCCTTTGCAATCTGTCTCACACATTTATTACTGATTTTGTTTTTACGCTGTAACTATTGCCCTTTCTACCGTTAATTTCAGGGTGATCAGGCAGAGGGGGGAGGGGGGGCGAGACTCATTGAAGCGTGAAGGAGAAGATTATCTAGAAACTAGAGTAATGTGATTCTTCCTGCTTCATCTGAAGATGTTACGATTCTAGGCAGTGTATTGTATTTTTTATGAAGTTTGACATTTGTCGGCTGAAATGACGTCATCACACGACACATTCTCAGCAAAGCCTCAGGAACTGGAACAGTTTAGCGAATGTGTGATTGATTTTTGTTGTTTTTTTTTCTGCTAGAGCACACATGTTTCAAACAAGATAAAGTAAAAACCAACTGGAAACATCAATTTACAAATTTAGTAAATGTATTAAAGGGTTGCTTAGAGTTTTTTGAAAGGTTTCTCAAAAAATTTTGAGAGTTACCAAATTATCGTATGGATCATTTGAACCTGGATTAAGGACTGAAGGATGATTAGAAGCTCTGGTTAAGCTTAACTCTAATTTTTACCAAAACCCAGAACAGTCATTTTTTGCGCAACATTGCGGGATACCCCCAACGATCATTATTTGGATGCCGAAACTACCAAATTCCACTCAATTTCAACATCATAATTTAGTTCCTTTAAACACACAAGTTGAGAGAAATGCACAAAGCAAACTCTCCTCCTCTACGATTAGAAACTCGGTGCACTTGTGTTTACAGAAACGGAGCGCGATGTTGGTGCGCCACCCCGCAACTCCACCGCCACCCAGCAGCAGCAGCAGCAACAACAAAAAAAAAAACCACTGGTCAAGAAAATTAAGCCATCGCGCGCGGTTTCATTCCGTGGAAAAGGCTGATGTGTATCGATGCCGGCGCACCGGTCCTTTTTTCCATGGTACAAGCGTTTGTGCGCGCTCCACCGCTCTCATCCACCCTCCGTGAATCTGCATCTGTGCTCTAAACAAAAACACAAAGAAGCACCAAATGGCACCACCACCGTTTCGCTGAGCAGGCACGTTCACGACAAAAGGCTCGCAGAGGGGTCGCGGGCGGGGCTGAGAGCCCGAGTGCCGAGCAAAACACATATCGAATTACGCACATCGGCACACAACAAACGCGGGCATAAATAAAATAGGGACCGCGCACAAGGGGGTGAGTTGTTTGATGTGTGGCGGGGGAGATTTCGGGGGGGGGCTTGCGCGGAGGGTGTAGGTTCTGAGGCCTCTCCCGTTAGGAAGAGAAGTTTCTGGTTGCAGCCGAGCGGGGTTCCAGAAACGAAACAGGCCAAGGGAAAAAAGTGAATCGCCAGGGGTCAATATACCAGGAATTGTTTATAGAACTGCCGGTACGTATGGGCAAGTCCCCCAACACACACCTTCACCGCGCAGTGGAAGGGACTGCTGAGCACAACACATAAACACAATAATGCTCTGCTGACTAATCGATAGCGCAAACATTGAACCTTTCTTGAACCTTTGGTAAAAAAAAGGCTGAAAGGCGTCTGTGTGTTGGCGCAGGAAGCAGGACCTGGGGCTAGGCGCTGACGTGTTGCATTGACGCTATGCTGCTTCGAAAAGTAGCCGATGGTTGGCACACAAAGGTAATTGAAAAATACAAACTATGTAGCAGTACAGTGAGTTTGAATTGGAGATTACTGACTGAATATGACAGGAGTTTTCGAGGCCCTATACTTGGCACACTTGATTAGTGTTGGGTAAATCAGATTCAGATTCAGGAATCTGAATGAATCTTTGGAATTATTCAATGAATTTGAATCTCGGTTAAAAAGTATCATGAATTTCAAAAATTCGTGAATCCTCAAGGATTTACGAATCTTCAAGGATTGAATATCGAAAAATTCAAGGATCAAAAGATTCATTAATCTCGAAAGATTCACGAATCTCTAAAGAATCAAAGTGCTGGGGCTTTTTATTGTTCTTATTCTAAGCGTAACAACCTACGTGGTCATGCCACCATATACAGGATTTGTTTTTGATAGTTTGTTTTGCTACGGGGAGATGGTCCATGCGAGGCTTGAACCGACAACGGGCAATTTTTAGGTGGGATTGGGCAAATTCTATATTTTGGAAATCATACATCTCTAAAGATTAATGAATCCTTAACGATATATGGATTTTAATGGATTTGTGAATCTTATAGAATCGTGAATCTTAAGAGATTCATGAATCCTTGGAGATTCGCGAATCTTTAGAGATTCATGAATCCTTGGAGATTCGCGAATCTTTAGAGATTCATGAATCCTTGGAGATTCGCGAATCTTTAGAAATCAATGAATCGTTGAATGTTCGACTCGAGATTCGAATCACTCATCAATGAATCTTCATATGAATGAATCTCAACGAAAGATGCATGCAACCCAACACTACACTTGATCACTGGCCGGGGGGGGGTCCCGGTCTTGCACTTCAAGAGTACGCAAACAAAATTGCTTCTTCGAGCGTGCAGCTTTTACCAAGCCACGGCTGGTGGATTGAAACCCCCCTTGTGTCTGTGTGCAGCATAATCTCTTCGCTCGTAATCTCATGTCCCGCGCGTCACACAATTCTCGATTGATTTCAATTTAATTTCTAACGCAATCTGACCTACTGAAAGCCACGCTGCTGTGCGCACTGCACTTGCCGTGCCGTGTGTAATATCTCCTCTGTGTCAAGTGTCAAGTATTTTTAAACCCCCTCCCATCGCTTAGGCAGCAAATTGGAGCTAGCGTGAGGGGGAAGAATTTTAAACAGGGACGTAGAAGTGCCATTTAAGTTTGAATTCTGAATTCAAACCATTATTAGTTATCAGCATTATACGACAGGTGGCAATTGAATTGTTCGACGTGTAAAACATCAATTGCATGTCAAATTCAAATCTCCCCCCGGAAAGCTCGGTTGAGACAGAAGATGAACGAGACAATGATTTCATTTCAAAGCGAATCCCTGATAACTGAGATTTTTTTAAGGCCTTAATGCGTCAAACAAAACAAAATCCATTAAACCAAGAAGTTCATGGACGAAAGCTCATTAAATAACACGCGTTTATTTATTACCATTTTTTTTCTCCATAGCATAACAGCCCTGATGATGAGCTGACCGGACAGGACGTGACACAAAAAAGCGAAAAATTCTTTCAAGTTTTGATCGGATCTTTAATTGCCGGCTGTAATTGCGCACTTTGATCTTCCCATTTTGAGTTCCAATGACATGTGTTTAGGCATTATGAGTCATCCTTTGTCAAGATTCTGCAGTAAAAACTTTGCCAAAATACCTTAACCCTCTTTCCCACTTCCACGCTAGCTTTATTTGCATCTTTAGTGAGATTATTTACATTCGTATCTGTTATCAAATCGATGAAAATTACTCCAGGGCTCTTAAATGTGATAAATTGGAGCCATTCTAGCGGCAAGAAGCGTCAATAGCGCGGGAGGAGAAGGTGGAAGGAGCTTAACAATTGGCTCGTAAAAAAAACGTTGAAAGGCCAAACTGAGCAGAACAATAAACAACTATTTAGTCAAACTCATCGAAGGTTGTTTTGACGGTTTGTTTTTCCTACTTGTGTCAAAACCGAGAAGAAGACCCTGACAATTCAGATACCTTTCGTTGTATTGAAATTGTGTTTTTTTTTCTTTCCTATCTCAAGCACCTAGCATCTGTACGCTCCCTGCCGGGCAATATTGACGTCTCAATGACACTTACAAAGCTTGCGTTTTTCGTACCTAACCACTCATGTGGCCCAGCACACGCTGTCTTCTGGGTGTTTGTCATCATTCGCCTCTTTTTTTGTTGTTGTTGCTACATACCTTCCTCTGTTAGGTATTCGGCACAGCCACAGCATCCTCCAGGAAAGTCAACCAACGCCCCCCGAGCAGCACAAAAAAGCCCCACACATCGATTTGCCGTTACGCGGAAAAGGCTCCACCATCAAACACGGGGCCATGATGATTGGCAACCTATTACACCACCACCACTCCCACCCAAAAGAGCGTGGCGAAGAGCAGAGTCGCGGAAATCAAGGAAAAAAGCGACACCTTCGCCATTTCACGTTGCCATGTGGACCGGGGGCAGGGCAGCGCAGAAAAAACCAATAAGCTACAATGATTAATTGAAGCAAAAAAGACATCCCAACCCCCCCCCCCCCCCTGCTGCCCACTCGCGAAGTTAATTGAAATGCGCGCGCTTGGATACCAATTGTTGGGCGGAAAGCCGCTCGTGCAAAGCAAAGGAAGTAAGGGAGATGGGGGAAAACTGTTACTAATTAGATGAAAACACAGCTGAGGAAAAGTGCGTGGGAGATGGGTTTGGTGTGCTGCAGGCGCCACAAATTAGCGCGCCACTGCCCTGCTCGGCCACGGTGTGTTTCTCTGTGTGTGCTTGCGTTGGGAGCCAATATAAGCAAGTGAAGGAAAACGGCAGCAGACACAGCGGGCAGGGCACAGAAGGAAAAAAAAAGAAACCATCCAACCTGTTGCTTTTGTTAAGGATACATTCGTGCAGGATGAAGAAGATACAAAACATCATTTTACGGTGACAGAGACAGGAACAGCAAGGGGACGGCGGAGAGCAAGCGCCGAATCCTTGCCGCCCGGCCAGCCCTGGGAAGCTGCGCTGACCTAAATTCATCAAACCTCGCGAGAGTTCCTCTCTCTCTCACACACACACACTCTCTTGTATTTGCATCTCCCCTTCTCCCTCCCTTTATTGTCCTTTTCCTGCTCCCCCCATTAGTGCCCGGGGCACGATTGCGCGCAGGACACAATCCTCAACAGCTGGACCGGAGAAACATGCAAATGGGGGGTTCGATCTTCTTAACAGCTCTCTCTGTTGAGATCCAAAAACCAAAAACCAGAGGGCAAAAAAGCAGTAAATCAAACAATCCGGGGGTGGGGAGGTGGTCGATAACAACACACTATTGCCTCTCTTTCTCCCAATTTCTCTCTTTATCGAACACTCTGTGTGTTTGTGTGTGTGCCCCTATCAGCTGCTGTGTAATAAGGGCGCATGCTTCCCGGGGCAGGGCCACACAGCAAAACAGCCGCTCGAAAAACGGAGAACCTTTAGATAACCTTTTTCTTCTCTTTTTTTTGGACTACAGGGAATTTACCAAGGTGAACAACAACAAAAAAAGGACACTCACAAACCGGCGACAAGAGGGGGAGCGCGGTGGTGCTGTAATAATGGGGCCCGGGCAAAACACACACACACACACCACTTGTTAGCCGCGCGAACAGGTTCCAACATTAATCATGGATGAGCATGGGACACATTTGAAAAAGGGAAAATTATTACCAACATTATTACAATGTGTTAAAATTGCTTTTTTTTGTATTTCTTCCAGCAGTACCGAGAGAGAAAGATAGATTGTAATGCATAGCGAAGAAGACGGAGAGAGAGAGAGAGAGAGAGAGGGAGAACGAGAGCAGAAAAGTAAAAGACGTAACGTCGTCCTGCAATAAACCGGAACTGAAAAGTTAGATTTCCCAGGGGAGAACAAGAGAGACAGAGAGAGAGCAAGAAAGAGAGAGAAATCCAAAAAAAAAAACACAAACAAATCCCCAGAACTACTAGGCGTTGTTCGTGGCCTTTTTTGTTTGCCCCCCTCCCCCACCCCCTCCCCCCCTTTTTTTGAAGTGGGTGAATGGTTGAGTTATCGAACACGGCCGAACACAAACGAAAAAGGGATGATTCGCAGCATCATTTACTAATTGTGCCACTGATGAGTGGTGAGAGCCCGCAACGCAAGCGTGTGCGCCACTCACCGGCACTCACGGGGGCAAACCACGTTGCGCTGGGCTACTGCTACTACCATTACAGTACACATTACAAGCGGAAGGAGGAGTGGAATGGGGTTTTGTTGAGATTTTTATTTTAATGATTAAGTGGAAGATAACTCAAATAAAGTAAATAAGTTACAAATTTAAGGACAATTGCTCGAGAGGGTTTAACACTAGAACTACTGCCAAGCGTTTTAAGCGTTTCTGGCCAAATTTGCTAGCAATTGTTGCAAAAGACATTACAACAATCAGCTTAATTTTGGATTGATTTGAAATACATTCTCATCTCATGTCACACTGTTGCTTATGATTACTATGTAGCTAGTCGAATTTAAGCGTTACCAGTCACCAGGCACTGATCCGGTAGTTCTAGTGTTAAGCAGCTGCTCTTGCGAAGATTCTGGGTGACATTCTGGGGACACAATTTCAGTGCAAAACCAACGGTGGAAACCGATCCGAACATTCTGGCCAGTTAAATCAAGCCACCGGTTCCCTCCCTGTGTTTCAAGCTCGACACGAGAGCATCGCAGAGGGCGGCTGGTTGGTTGATGGTCGAACATTTGATGGGCGAAACGGGACCACCACACGGTTGCATCCGAGGACCCTGGGCCGTTGTCATGGTGAGCTGCTCTCCCGAGCGCACCGGGCATCCGTGCGACACTGTCGTGACGTCATCATCAGCGGAGCCTCTGTCTGCTCTCCACCTGCTGGTGTGTCAACTTACCCGCTCTCTGCCACGCTCTCACACTCTGTTCACAAACCCCGGATGTGGATATCTGTTGCTCATCCGCTCAAGTGCAGGAGCCAATCCGACCCCTGCCCCCCCCCCCCCCCCAACTCCCCTATACAGAGAGCTAGAAGTAAAATAAAAAATGCTCCAGCTGCTATAACAACACAGCACACACACACACGCTACTAACCGATGCAACATGCCCCATCACACACCTCACTCTATCTCTCTTTTTCTCTTTTTCTATCTCTCTCTCTCTGTTCTCCATCTTCTTGCCCCCCACAGCAAAACGCCGTGAACTTTATCAATTATGCAAATTAAATCGCATTTTAAACCGCCAACATTTTAACTGCATCCGTGTGTTCACCAATGTGCGGACACACAGCCACCAACACACACACACACAGAGTTGCAGCGCGCAACAGGAAATATGGCCTTCCCCACCCCCGCTGGTTGTGTGTGTGTGTGTTGCGGCTGGGGCTACGTGTTGCGCTTTTTGAGCGGCATTGGTTCTTCGGTTATGCGCAAGTACGCCTGAGCGTGGCAGCAGGGAAGGGAGGGAAGGAGGAAGGGTGCTCAAAGCACTGAAAAATGTACCAATTTCGACCGTACATGGAAAATCAAGCTGAAAAAGAGCATACAAACAAAAAAAAAAACAACAGGAACCATCATCTTTCCTCGCAGCTTGCCGAGGAGCCACCGGTCACTCCGCTAAGTGGCAAAACCAATAGGTGGTGCAGGGAACGCTTTAAGTTCTAAGCTAAGCTCGGTGGCTCTGCCTTGAAAATGCTCCGAGTTTGCTAGTATGCCAATGCCCGGTGGCCGCTGGAAAGGCAATGTTTCATTTTTCCGTCTTCGGGCTCGGGCGCGCGAGCCTACATTTCGGTGCGATAGGGAAACACGCTGTGCAAACCCTTCAGAACACACCACCCCCATTCTCCTCCCCCTATGGACGAATGGGATTAAGGTACACATACACACACACACACACACACACACACACACACAAGTACAACTACACAAACACACAGTTAGACGGACCTGGCTTTGCTTTGCTGGTGTGGTTTAGCACGCGCTCGCGACACGCATTTTAGGGGCTCATCAACACACACGCGCTCACACACACACACACACACGTACATATACAGCACAGTGTAACCCAGAGTACGCACCGCGCGTCGATGCGTTACAACATCCCGTACCGTACTGACGTGAGCGGCCGGCCGAACAGTACGCTTTTATACCGGAGCCCGCGCCACACACGGTGGGGCTGGGCTCTCTCTCTCTCTCTCTCTCTTTCATGCGCGGCTGCTACCCACAAACACAGACACACACACACACACAGTTTGCACGGGGTCACTCACGCACGGTCTCGAGTTTGCCGGTTGCCCCCGCCAACGGTATTTGGGGTGAAAGAATAGGAAAATTGTGCGAACACCACCCGGATTTTGTGTGCGAGCCTTTTCCGGCAAACACAGCGTTCCGGCAGCCCCCCCCCCCCCTGTCCGGCGGCCTACAAGTAATGTTTTATTTTATCTTTATTACAAATTTCATGCTAAAAAGAACTCAATGTTGTTCTCAGTATCTACTAAGCTAGTTTTGCCCGAAACGCTTAACACGCTTGGTAGGGTCCAGTGCTAGAAAAAAATTAGCAATTTTATTACTCACCAACGCCAGCAGCGCTTTCTCTTCATTTTCTTATTTAATTTATGATTGAAATGAACTGCTTTAAAGAGTTAACGCTACACCAGATGAGTTTAGAATTACTTACACACTAACAGTGAAGCGTTTTTTAGGCCAACTTCGACGCAACTATTCCATATAATTCAAGAAAAAAACGCTTAAAACGCCTGCTACTTCCAGTGTTCTAGCACTGGTGGGGGGAAAGGACTTCCATTATGTATCTACTATAGCGTCAGTCCTAAGCCGGCGATATTTCATTTACAAAAAAAAACTCAGTAAACGCTTCAGTCTTTGGAAGCGAAACGCTTCGAGTAAGCAATTTTTTTTTGCACATTCCAACGCAACAAAAATCATCGTTTGTTCAGGTTGGATTTTTGAATTTTCTCCCCCCCAAAAAAAAATAATAATAATAATAATGTCCCAAATTGCCGCCACAACACGCCAACTGTGTTTTCCGTACAGTTACAGCGTGAGTTCTGGACGGTGTAACAAGGCGCAAGCAAAGTGAGAGCATTTTGGAACTCACCAAACAAACAAAAAAAACATACTCCAAGGCATAGAAATCGAAAAAAGAAAACTAGAACAAGGGACACGATAACAAGTACTCCACACCTCTCTCAACGTTCCAGACGCCAAACGGCAAGACAGTGGCAGAGAGGGCTACATGAAGGGTGCAGAGGCGTATCCCGACGCATACGCCTACTAACCAGCCGGTACACACAAACACACACCACACCTAGACGGGACAGTACTGCGCGAGACAAAACAATTCGCTGAACACTGTTTGTTTGGTTCGTTAATAATTTCCTTCGGTTTTCAGTGCTTTTGGGGTGCTTTTGGTGCATCACACACTTGTCTAATGTTGGGTTTGTGTCAGGTAGACGACTTTCCACAGGTTGTGCGCCTATCACACTGAGACTGACACACGGCGCACGTTCCCTTCTCCAGCTTAGCCCTGTGCAGGCGTCGTTGAAACATTACGTCCACGACAAAATCGCTCCAATAAGAAAACAACCTTCCCAAAATGCAACAAAAACGCTCGAACGGTTCGTTCGGTCAACCATAAAACTGTGGTATAAGTAAATAAATAAATAACCCGGCAGCAATTAATGAAAACGCTACGCCTCTGTGTGCCTACATGTGCTGCTGCTGACTACGAATTTATTATTTGATGTTGGTTTTCCCGACATTTCTGCATTTTCATTTCGGCTAAATAAAACAACCGTGCCCAGTCGTCCGGGAAAAAGGCAAACAATTAATTCATTTCACTCTGGCTCTTGCTTCAACCCTTGACGAGGGGGAGGGGGGGGGGGTTTGCAAGAGGAGGCATTAAATTTTGACCAATCTTTGTCGCCGGCGCCACGGCGATGAATTTGATTTCGTGATGGGGACGACCAACGGGAGTAGTAAAGGCAGATCGCCACCAAATTAGGGTTGGTTTTTCCGGCTCCAGCTCGGGGGTGGATTTTTCCCACCGAAAGCACGCACCAAAAGTAAGTTAAGAGAGAGAGAGAGAGAGAGAGGAAGAGGCGCAGCTTCGGCGAAAGAAAAGTGGCAATTAGCGAGCGCCCAAGTGTGTAGTGCGTGCTCCCACACCCCCTCTAGTGCACTCTCCTTCTTCGCTCGTTACAGGGTTTTCCAGGAGCTCTCATAGCTGCGGGACACTTTATTGAGCCTTTCCTTACACGAAGTGAATGGTAATGTAATGGGAATTGGACTCTCTACAGCAACCTTGGTGGACACTGCCAATAAGAATTTCGAAAGAGCCTGTCCAATAAGCGTACCATTTACCAATTACCATCATTTGAAGTTCACTTCCCATAAGAAAGAGCCAAGGAAGTGTCCGCCAATGAGAAACGCCTGGAAAACACTGTATCATTGTTTGGTCCCTTTTCGAGCACGATTGGGCAGTGGGGACAGAAGGAGCGTGAAGGAGGAACGAAACAAAACTAAACAAATTAGGATCAATGATTGAAAAAACAAAAACAAAGCAAAAACGTCGAATCAAAAGAGATATAAAAATTGAAGAAAAAAAAAAGCCACACTGGCACCAGGACGAGAGAAAGGAAATGTCAAATCACTTCCCCCTTCCTGTGCCATTTAAAATAACATCTTCCTCTAGATCCGGGAGCTTACTTTCCACCGGAAAGTACACACCAACAACAACAACAACAGCAACAAAAACACTCACAACAGTGGCTTGCGGTGAAGGAGGGGTTTTTCCCGGAGATGGCTTTACAAAGGCGGGCCGCGCGCGCTCAATTTCCCGGGCTTTCCCGCTCGTTCGCAGGAGCTTGGCGGGGTCCGTCGGGCGGGAAGAAGAGGGCAGTGCCATCGAGTTCGAAATTCTGAATTGATGTGTTCAGCGAAGGGTAGGTGTGGGGGGGTGGGGGGGGGGGTTAAGCGAGAAGCTCTAAAAACGCCTGTTGCTATTCGCAACCGGAGCAGCGGGGGACTTACTTCGGGAGCAATCGTCGTCCTGTGAGAGAGTGAGAGTGCAATGAGTGACCGACCGGCTGTGAATGGAGCACGGGGGAAGGGGATTCGCGAGAGGGCACCGGGGGTGGTGCGCGGCACTCTCGCAGCGCTGCTGGGCTGGGCAAATTGGAAATCGGTCAAAAGGACGCGCCTGCACAAACCAGGATACACCAGCCAGGCAAGGGCTTGGCGCTGCCGCTGCCTCGAGCGAACGAGCGAATGAGAGCCTATTTCGCACCAGCATGGATCCAGAGAGAGAGCGAGAGAGAGAGCGGAGCTCGAGCATTATTTTTAGAACCATGTTAACAGGAATGCCGGTAAGGATGTAATCCGGGGAGGAGACGATGGAAGGAAGAGCAACACAAAACGGGAGGGGCAGAAACGATGCAGTGGGCGCAATGCTGGAAAAGCGAAGAGCGAATATAGTTTGCTTTTTAGTGAATGCGCGTCATTAATAATTTAAACCGATCCCGGGCAAGCTTTGTTTTCTCTGTTCGCAACGCTTTTGACTTAGAGTTTCTGCTCCTTCCGCCTAAACCAAAAGGGATAAAGGAGTGGGATGGAGGGGATGGGGTGAAATGGAAGAAAAACAGTCACTTCCTCTTCGGGCAAAGGGATGCACAAAGCAGGACGACTGACTGGAGAGAGAGGCACAACTTGACACACAAAGCGCACACAGCCCCCGTAAGCGAAGTTGACAACAAGCATGAAAATAACATTTGCTACGGCGCGAGCCTTTTCCTTCTAACACACACACACACACACATAGACACATGTACGAGCGTGTTTCACTGTGAGTGGCGTTTTTCCGCCTTTCCCGGAGCATTACAAACTAAAGAATTGAGACGAATGAGTGCGCTCATTCGTCGAGCTTCCTGAAAGGGAAGTCAGGAAAATGTTTAACCCTTTGCGCTCGCCGCAAGCGTTTTTATCTGCGTTTAGTCTTTCAAGTTTTTCTTACACCAAGCGTTTTGAGCGTTTTTTTGTCTCTCTCTCTCTCTCCTTAAAACAGAATTGCCACTAATTGGTTAATCAAATACTTCAATGACCTGAATCAATGTGTGTGTGTGTATGTGTGTGTGTGTGTGCTAGTCCTCCTTTGCTGGTGGAAGATGTTTTCAGACAGCTCAATCGCTGGTCTAAAAACGCTTCAAAACTCAGCCAGATGGCGCTGCGATCGTTACATTTCTCGCTTTATGAGAGTGATCTACTGGAATATAGTTCTGATATTCATTGAGTGAGGTAGTGTCAGTCCTTTTATAGCCGACATGACACACTTAAACGCTTAAAATGAGTCAAAATGGAGTGATTAGATAATTCTAGTCTAAAAAGCAAGTGCCCCAAACGCTTCAATAAATCACAAGAAATATCGGCCCGCTGCGCAAAGCCGATCGAAAACTTCTCAGCCACTCGCTCAATGTAGCTAGAGAGAGCAAGAACCAATAATGGGGCCCTTCACGAATCTAGTTAGTTTTTTGTATGGAGTTTGACAGTTGGAGGATGAAATCATGTAAACACTCCATGCAAAACCACACACAAAACTAGCATGCAATTTTCAGTCTAGATTATTCTAGCCTCAAAGCTAGAATTAGATTCGAGTACCTGCTCGAAAAATGGCAAAACAATCCCAAGGTGCATTAAAGAGATCTGGTGACGGAATCCACAATCAAAGTGTATGTAAGTCCAGGTGGTATTTTTATAACCAAATTTGAATATCACTTTTTGACAGGATGGGTGAAAATTTTTGTTCAAGCAACAAAAATTTTCAGCGCATGTCCGGAGGCTTGACGGATATATAAAACACTCTCCAAATCTTCATTCAGAAGCAGAAGCGATAACAATAAGCCTTCTAAATTCATACACCTTGGGATAAGCCCACCTGTATACTATACCCACTTTGAGAGCTGCTCGAAAACTGCTGTACAATGCAAACAGCTGACAGGCTGAAATTTCAGCCTACCAACTTAAAACGGAAAGGACGGCTAGCATTAGTGCTGCTTGCAAGTTGAATTCATTTCCATATTCAAACTCGAACTAATATAAATTAAGTTACTATCGAATCTCAAACATAAGCCAAGGGTCATATCACGAGTCCTGCTTACGCCGACTATTTGTGGCGGATTTGTGCACCCAAAAGCCACAGGGTAGTCAGCCCAGATCGTACTGTACGACTGCTTGTAGGATGCAGCGCACGAGACCGCCCAAAGTACAGCAAGGATCGCCATTTCCAATTTTTGGATACGACTTGCAGCAACGACATCCGAGGGAGGCCTCGACAGCTTTGTGGGTTACTTTAGAAAAAAAAAAAGATAGCAACCGTGTCTGCCAAAACCTTTAACTAAATCCGCTTCTTACTAAATCCCGTTTATCAATTTGTCAAGCATTCGATAACGTCGCCTGACATTCATCATTCGGGCGAAAAAAAGTATCCGCAAGTCAGTGTGTTGTCAACCGTTTCAAACAAATTTTTTGAAAAACGGGGTGGGGGGGGGACACTGAAGCGACAGTCCGGTAGAGGATCAATATGTGTGTATCTTATTCCTTGTTAAAACAACAATTGTTCTATGCTTTTTTTTTATTCAAAGAAGCGAACACACAAGAATATTTACCATTGGAATTAGTGGCTAATAGAGCCTGAAGCGTTTCGACTCCACGGGTGAAACGCTTGAAGTGCTCAATGTCACAATCGCGCGGCGAACTTCCTTGGCAACCTAATGCTCGACTAGTGATCAAGACCTGTTTGTGAAATATAGGAAGGGACACACCGAACAAACAACCAAAAGCAATTGGTTGGGTAATTCTGGTGTTCTTTCGATCATCAACATAGCATTCATTGATTTCTACCAACATTCAAAATATTGCCTCAAAAACATCAACTCTTCCAGCGTTGGTCTGTGTGCTCGTTAATCAAGATTCTGTTTCGCGTGCAGTGCGTGCAGCATTGAGCCATTGCAGCGTCTTATCACACCGGAAACGGGTAATACGGATTGTTGGGATGAATTTTCGTTAACCGCCTTTGACACGGTTCTGAAACTATATTTAAAATATTTTATGACATACACGATCACATTACAATTTACTTTTTCACTCACTTTTCTCGTCCCTTCACTAATCTGAATATTTACGCTTCCTTACTAATCTTCGTCACTCTTGCGGATTTGTATTCTGCTCCGTTCTCCTCGCTGGTTGGATTGCTTCTCCCGACGGTCTACTCTGTCTTTCATTGCACTTCTCTTGGCGTTCGCCCGGTGAGACTTTCGAACTCAATCGCCAAGGGTGTCGAACGGTTTCGTCGCAACACGGATAATATTAAGCCAAGGGCGTTAATTGATAAAACATCATTTCTGCTTATTTTAAACCCGTTCCCGGCTGTTACTACTGAGCAACAGAACAAAACGGCATCCTATTACCGAGAGTCATGATCAAGCAGTTCTGCACACACGTTACATTTCCTCTTGTCAGTAGGCGTACACTAACAATAATTAAAAAAAATGTAAAACGGCAACACCAAACGGGAGCCAACATCAACGTAAAGACAACCATAAAAGGAAGGGACTTAAAAAGGAAAGGGGATTAACCAACGGAAAGTGCGCCGAAGAAGATAAGCAGAACGGTAAGGTCTTGGGTACCCTGTTTAAAAGTTTGTTCGTTTTTTCTTTTTTTTTTTTTTGTTATTTTGCTTCAACCACATACAACCACGTACAACTAGCTTGATGGATATCGCTTCTCCCCGCGGAACGTTTGCCGCACCCGCACCCACTTGCGGCGTGCCCCATCTAAGGCAAAGACGCCCGGTAAAGTCCGTCAAGGGGCGCCACGAAGGAACGGGATATAAAGCGAACGATTGTTTGACGAATCCCTTCTTTTCCTCCTCTTGGCTTGCTGGCACCACGACGGGGGCCGCGCGCTCATTAATCCTTCGATTTGTGTTCAACCTCGTTTGGATCCGCGTCCAGTTCCACCAGAAAAACCGCGCCACCGGGAGCCAAGGGGCGGGTGCTGGCCTTTAGTTTCAAATTAAAAATTAAAAAAAATTTGGAAAAAGATTGTAAAATGTATTTGATAGGGTGCGTTTGTAATTAGCATTAGTGAAGTAGTTTAGTTAAAATTACTTAAAATCACCTGACATTTTACGTCCACTGGGTTGCCAGCCGCGCCACAGCCGAACCCCGAGCCCGCTCCCTTACGGTGCATTACCCGGGAAGACATTTGTGCTGCATGTGTTGGTGGTGGTGGTGGTGGTGGTGGTGGCCACACAACAAACCAAGTGCATCATCTCTTGCGCCAAACCGCTCTGTTGAAACGGAAAAAGCACGTGCAACACACAACACACTTTCAACATTCCCGCATGCCCAGGTCCCCCGCGCCGTTCGAGGAGAGGCTTTCTCGTAGCCAAAATAGGCAGGATAGAAATAAAGGAAGGGCAACAGAAATCACATAAAACCCAAAACACCGTAACAATGCCGCCCGCTTGGTAGAAGGAGGGATCGGGAGTGAAGGACCTCTCTTCTCGTCCGGGGCAAAGGGGCACGGCACACAGCGGCAGAGTGATCTTGTGCGGGACACACACACACACACACACACACACACACAAGCACACGAAACAGTACGACGATGATGATCAGAACGTTGCAGGGAGGAAAAGCTATAAAAACCGAACGGAAAGGCTCGAGAAATCGAAAGGAAGAATACAACACTGTACAAAAGTCATAAAATCAGACGAATTGGGTGTGGAGAAGACCAAACAACAAAAAAATACATACAGACGAAGGAAACCCTACTGTAAGGAAATCAACAACAACAACAACACACACACACACACCACTGAAATAAACAAAAAAAGGGTTTCTCTCTCCTTGGGTTCTGTGTTTTGCTCTTCTTTCGTTTTCTTTTTTTTTTGTCTATCAGCGGACTATCCCAAAAGTTGTGTCTTTCTCTGTGTCTGTGTGTAGGAGGGCAAATATGAAAGGGGAAGAAGGAAAGGAGAATATGTGGCCCGTGGTATCGGATTACGCCGATGCCACAGCAAGATTGGCTTTCGCTTAAGGCCGCACACACTCTCTCATGCCACAACAACTACTACTACTACTACTACTGCCTAAATCGTTTAGTTTCTACTGTACAAAGGCAAGAAAGCCAATGTCAAAAAGAGCGGTAAAATTATTAAACAAAATGTCTTCTAAAATTAGCTTCGCTTCGCCTGTTCGTGGCGTAAGGGCTGCGCTGCAGTCTCTAAACGGACAGGACCATACATTTTGCAATTGGCGATTACCCGTTACACTGTGTCTCAGTACGTTGTCTCTTCATTTAACTGCTGATGTATTGCTGCGACCGTGTGGTAGTTGAGATCGAGTAGCAGCTTTCTATGATTGTCTCCGTTGATACAACGCACTAGGGTAGGAGCAACACGAAAAAGGATAACAGCTTGTAAAGGCCTGTTCAAAACTAATAGTTTAAAAATTTCGAACACATGAGCAACATGTTCATCGGTTGCTTAGCTAGAATGAAAACGAAAACATCACGTTTCGAATCAGAGATAGCAGTAACATGCCATAGTTATTCCATAGTCCTTCGTCAAACGATGCATTCTTTCTAAAAAAAGAAACGGGTTTGATGACATAAAAGCATCAAGTGCTCATTCAATTCCAGTAAGATTGGTTGGTTGGTTTGTTTATAGAGATTTTGCGCAGTTGAATCCAGTAAGGTTTATTGTCTGATTTGAATAATATTGGACGATCAGAGACAAATACCGTTCTTGTTCATATGATCCCAATTTTTTACATTAATTTAATGATTTATCCTGCTTGCACTTGGCCTAATCTTGTACTTAACATCTTGTATTTATAGCTCTACTGATTATTTTATTATTATTTACTGATTTTTAAGGTTTTTTTTATCACTTGGTTGAGGTTTTCCTATTTAAAGGCGTCATGCGTTTTTCTTCCATGCTCTGCCTTCGACATGTCAAAATACTATCTGGACTGAATTTTGCCGAAGTGGATGAACATATTACACAGCCTTTTCTCGAAAAAATCGGCCTCGTTAAGCCAAAATCATGCTTGCAAATGTGACATCAAAACAATCGATAAGTTTGAAAAGCAGCAAAAGAAATGTTATTGCACCAGTGCAATAATGCAAACCAAATCAAACTGTATCTTACACCTGGCTAGTTTACTAAAACAACGTTTTTTGTTTTTTACAAAGCATACAATACCGAAAAAAACGGCCTATTACTTCATTTCGGTCTCCTGCAGCCTAATTCTGTTAGAAAAATAGTAACAATAAATTTGCTTCTGATAATATTCCTATTAATATTACGAACATACCGACGCCAGCACAGTGCCACTACACCACTACGGGCGTAGCTCAATAATTAATTTATCATTTCCCTCTATACCATTGCCACGTCGATCCCTAAAACTCCAAAATTAGACTTAGAGAGTAGGTGCTGGTGGCATTGTTTTATTCTTTTTTTTTTTTAAGCATAATTTCAACTGAAAGGATGTTGTTATACATTTTCCCTGCCGCAAGCCCATCCGCTTCCTCTAGACCGAGCGTGTGGTGGTGCTGGCGGGGGGGGGGGGGGAAACCTTCTAAAAACACTTTTTGGAAAATTCCAAACAATCAAATACGCTTGTCTCAGCTTTCCCGACACCGACCTTCTTAACCCCCACACAAGCACACACACACACACACACAAGCACACTGAAGCATGCATGCACTCTTGAGGATCGAACTAATAACCCACACACCCTTCCTTGGCGACGCGGCGCAATTAATGCCGCGCGCTAAAGCCGCAACGGACTGCACACGGGACGGCATCGCACGGAGAAGGGAAAGAAGGGAGGAGAGGGATGGGGGGAGGGGGGGGTTGACGCACAGGAAAGGGCAGAGCGATCGTTGATCGGGTATTCCTGGAAACTGTACTGTGTTTCTTCTGTTGCGCCCCTTGCTCTCGAAGGCGCAGCGCACACATGGGTTGATGCGCACCCCGACACAGCCGCTTGAGAAAAGCGAAGCAAGGGAGCCAAACACGAACGCACCACAATATGGTGGTGTGTTTTTTTGTTAATTTTTTGAGTGCACAGTTCCTCAAAGCATCCTAAAACAGGGGCAAAAAAAAACACTCCTTTTGTAACAAGCAATTGTCCCATTGAATGGCGTCACCCGTGCATACGCAACAGTTCAATAGCCACTGTGCTGCATAATCAATAAGCTTGAAAAGAATGACATCCGCGCACAATACTTACCAATAACAACTACAATAACAATGACAGCGGTTTGGATGCGCACACAAGCGCACGAACGCACGCGCGCACTGCTTCGGTGTGCGTGCGGGCGCTGCAACCGTCCGTGCGTCGTGGATTCGTGGAAATGTGTAAACCACCCAGCGCCGTGCGTCGCCGATGGGTGCGCGTTGGAGCCGATGGAGCAGAAGCCGCTGATAACACACACGTTGGGCCTCTCTATTTCTTTCTCGCTCGCTCTCACTCTATCTCTCTCTCTCCCTTTCAATTTCTAACCTTACGCCACCAACCAGTTGGTAAGCGCGACAGTGCGATGCGCGAAATAGATCACTCACGAGAAGAGCAGCAATTTACAACGAAACAAAAATAAAACAAAAGAACCACTACTACTACTGCTATTGCCGGAACAAAAAAAAACTGTACACTCGAGCAGCTGAACTGAATACACACTTGCGGCGCGGCGGCACACTTAAGCAAACATTTGAAACACTTCCTTCAACACACATACACACACACAGAGAGAGAGGGAGAGAACGCCGGAGCCGTTTGATGGACGTCGGATGTGAAGGAGCGCTCCTGCTCGCCTGCTCTGTCTCCGCGCTGCGAAGATAGAAACGGGGATTGCGTTGCAATATGGTTGATTGAGGTGGCGGCGCCTACCGAAACACCCACACACACGCGCGCACACACACACACACACACACACACACACACACACTACAATGAGCGCGTACCATGTTGTATTTTCGATTAGGAAAAAAACGTATGTGTGTGTGTGTGTGAGCGTGTATGCGCGCGCGCGCGCACCCATGTGGGTATTGTTGTGTGCTGTCACTTTCTACTCCATGCGTGCGTGCGTGCGTGCGTGCGTGGGTGTATTGGGCGATCCTGCGAGTTTGATAGGTCGCTGTCACATTGCTGTGTACGTGAGAGTGTGTGTGTGTGTGTGTGAGAGGATATTTGTCACGATTAGGCAAGCAAGGGGGGGGGGGGGGGGCACAAGAAAGACGAAACGGCGATACGTAAGGCAACAACAAAACAAAAATGATTTTGAAAAAACACACAATCCACACACTCTCACGCTTTTCTTTCCAGGTTGGTTTTCGTGCTCTCTTCCTCTTCCTCTATCGCCTTCATTCGTTCTGGAAAGATCACTGCGCGCGGCGCGCGAAATAAACAAATACCCTTCTGCCCCCGTATGTGCGCCATATTGACACATTCGTGCGACACATGTGTACGCATCTCCTGCACACCCACACACACACACATTGACGCGCGCTCGCGCAGGCAAACTAGACCTTGGCATGGGACGGGGCCTAACGTCTCGTCGTGTGCGCACGCGGTTTTCACAGCCTTTTGTACAGCCAACGCGCAATAAATACAACAACAAAAGAAAAAAACAGTGGCTCCTCCCGCCCCTGGCAAGGGTTTGGAGAAAAGCCGGCCGTAAAAGCCACGATGTGCCGGTTTGATGGGCGCTCGATTTCGTTCTTTTGTTTTCCTTCCCTTGCTATTGTTATTAATTTGAAGTAACAACAGCAGCAACAAACAAACAAAAGAAAGATTACAATGAGCGCGTGCGACGACACTGCAGAGCGCAGATCGCAGCCCTGTGTGCCTATGTGTGTGTGTGTGTCTTGGAGAATGCGCTACAAAATTCTCTACACACACACACACATTCATACGCACACATATGCACACGGAACGTGTTGATGATCTAGCGGTGCCGCGGTGGCGATCTTCTCGTCACGCCGGAAAAGCAATCAATGCTGTAGATATATCGAGAGGGCGGAGGGGGGGGGGGGAGGAGGGGAGGGGGCCATGGTTGCGGCAGATTCAAGTGGAAGGGAAAATAAAAATAAAAAAAAGTCCCAAGGTTAAGAAAAAACGCTGCCTTTGGCGCACGTTAAGGAAAAAGGGAGAGATTTTTCTCCTCGCCAGTAGGTTTTCCTTCCTTTTTTTGTTTTTTGTTTGCTATCTTTCCAACAAAAGTAAGTTTAAAAGTGATGCTCTAGTATTGGGGCGCTCGTAGATAAACGTTACTACTAACGCACACACACGCGCGCGCGCGCGCGCGAAGAAAACACTCGCGCACCAACACGCACAAACCAGCGTGCAATTCCCCCAACGAGCGCCCCACAGTAAAGAGTGTTGTACAGTGTGGTGCAAGGGGCGGCGGGGGGTTAGACAAGTGGTATCACAGTTTGCGACCGAAGGGCAAGTAAGATATGGCGAAAAAAAAGGGGGGGGGGGGGGAGAGGTGCGAGGCGCACCAGAAAGATTGCGCCGCGATGACAGTTTCCGGCAAACCAAGCAAAAGAAGGGGGGGGGGGGGGGGTATCGATGAGTGGTTCTGCAAAAGTCGTAACTACCCGGCGGCACCAAATCGGTACAAAATAACACAATTTTTTTTTTTTGGTTAACTACCTCTCTCAGCCGTTTTCACAGAACACGCGCGCGCGATTCACCGACACACGGGGGACGGGACAAACATCGATAATAATTGCAAACACTACAAACGGTGCAAAAACACATGCACAGAGGTGGGGAGCAAGGCTTTTGAATTAAAAAAAAATTTCTGTGACCAAAACGTTTGCTTCCGCTCGCTTCCCGTATTTTCTGTTAACTCGCTACTTGCTGCTGTCAACTAGCTGTAACGCTCTACACTCTCACACAACATGCACACCCGACGCTTGTGGGCACAGTGAGGCGGACGACGACGACCGATGACGAAAGGGCAAGTGTGCGCGATCGATACGAGCGGTGCTGGGTTCGGGGTGCGGTGGCGGGGGCAGCACACTGTCTTAACAGACTCACAAACACACACACACAGTGAGCCAGGCTGGACCATGCGGTGTTGGTGGGCTTTTTTTATACCGGCGCCATCTTGCGCGGCCCGCAGTATGGCGGACGGGACTATGACAACAGCCTGCACGCTCTGCGCTGGATTGTGGCGAAGCCTAGCCAGGGCTCGGCAAACGCGAGCCGTCAGGGAAGGTCAGCTTAAACAGATTGTTTTTGATATATTTTTTTTTCCTTTCTTCAAACTGCTTCAATCAATTATGTTTCACATCCTTTGCAGTTTTGTGAGTTGCAATGGATTGGTTTGCTAGAATATTTTTTATTAGTTTTGATCGATCGAAATTCGTTTGACCAGTGCCAACAAAGTTTTGTAGTTACAGTGGAGCGCCGTTTCTTCGGGTACCTTTTATCCGGCTGTCCGTTTATCCGTGCTGTTGAGAAATGACAGTTCAATACAAAGGTGACAGTGCGGTCTGAGGAGGATATTTGGAAGAAACGGTTATCACAGGACGTTGGCATAACAAAAAACACCATAATTCATGGCAATTTGCAAATATTATTATTGGAAAAAACATAAGGTTCATAAAAGCTGCCTATTTTTTTTATCAAAACGTCAGATAAATTTCCAAAACAAAAAATCGAGAATTTGTGATTGCCCAAGCGTCACAAATCCACTTACCGACGGGTTCTAAGCGGCTCAAGCTCTCAACCTAAAAGGAAGCTAAAAAGACTTCGTTCAAAAGACGGTGCAAAAAATAGCAAAAATAAAGAGCCGTTGTTGGTAGGATGCCGAGCCAGTGGAGCTTTCCTGATTTCGAAAGCTTTCTCCTTCCCGCTGTACTGTTGTGTGGTTTCGGATTGAAGTTATGCATAGCTAGAACTGGAACAGCGATACGAATGTTTAAGTGTTTGTTTAAATACTAAACTCCAATGAAAGCACTTCATCAACTGACATTTGAAAATAGTTGTTTATGTTTTGATACCCACGTATCTGAACCTGTGACCACACGACAATTCTTTTAAAGATTTTTGCTCGGAAAGTTAGAAGGGAATATATGCCATGATTAGATGAAGCTAGGCGAGAAACACATTGCACGAAAAGGATAGCAATATAATGATGAATTATAAAACGCCATCTGTTGAGCAAACTAGTGAAGCTATATGGAGCTTTCGTTTTTTTTCTTCTATGGATATTTGATTTTCCAGTCGTTTAAGCATAATCTGTGGCGCTTGGGTTGCGTCCATTGTAGCAAATTTTTCAACATAATAAAACGATGTTTCTATGAGACGCTTTCTATGAGGCGTAGTAAATTATATACTAAAATTAGCATTATTAGGATCGATATTATCCAACAGTAAATAGCTATTGGTTTAGTGGAGCAAATCAAGGAACGCTAAGAATTCCGTGGAATTAAAGTTGCTATAAAAAAAGAAAAAAAATAATAAAAGCAAGAAGAGAACACCAAAAAAACGATTAGACGAACAATCATAGTAAAACACTATTATGGTTAACTACATCACCTTTTACAACTGTTTTCCACCGGTGATTTGCTAACGGCACACATAATCAGGTTCGTGGAAATTAATTATTGCGCTGATTGCAGCGGCTCCAGGCCGTGATCGTGATTGGTTTTATGCGCAAGCGTGTAATTAATCAGCTTACCCGTATTCAACCCCACCCAATCCCGCCAGCAACATCATCATCATCATCACCAACATCATCCGATCCGATCTGATTGTTTTTGCTATAGTTTAAATTTTTATTATCACAAAATCACACCGCGTAATACGATTTACGAGTCTGGCCGCTAGTCGCACTTTCGCGAGAAATCTCATCGTGTACATAGGGGTGCAGCTATGTGGTGGTGGGGCATGGGGGAATCTTAGATTTAGTAGGCCGCTGATGCCGCAACCACAGTCGCCACCGGTGGATTAGCAACAAGCCGTGCAAGCAAAGTGCGGTACGCGTTTAGGAACAAATCGGTTGCGGAGTTTGCCGCAAATACTGACATTCATTCGTGAATTAAGCTTTACAATCTTGCTGCATCTTTTGGGCGCCATCGTGCACATACCCACAGAAACGTTGATGAAGGGAAAGGACATACGAGTTAAATTAATCCTGGAACGAGTGCTCTGGCCCAAATGCTGCAGAAGGCTGGTAACTTCCTGTATCCGTTTCCATTGCCATGGTGATGTTAGTTATCTCTCCCCTCCCAAAAGCGTACAATGAGAGAGCGTGAAACAGAGAGAGAGAGAGAGCACAATCCGCGGTTTGCGGTAAGTAAAACAGGTCAGCAACTACTGCAAGGTACAGCCGTAGTGGTTTGCCTCGGTGCTCTCCATCTCCTGCATGATCTGGGCCGAGCGGATCGATTTGATCTGCTCCGCCTCCTCCATCCACTGGACGACACGCTGCCGCAGTACGCGCTTCTGTCCGGCGGGAATGTCCTGGTGCAGCACGGGTATGAGCAGGCTGAGCGCCGACGTGTAACTGTCCAGTGCGGCATCGAGCTTGTTCTCGGACGCTTCCTTCGCCGCCTGCCACCCAATCTCGAGCCCGCGGGCAATCGCTTCGTTGTCCCGGGCCAGCTCGGCAATGCCGGGCTCGGGTGCTTTCTCCGCCAGCTTATCGCTCGCACGGCCACCACCATCGCCGCCGGTGCCTTCTTTGCTTGAGCTCGAAGAATTTATGTTTCCCGCACCGGAACGTCCCTGCTCGTCCGGTCGTTTCATCACCGATGTAGCTGGCACGTCCTGTTGCTGCTGCCGCTCCGTCTGGGTCGTCGCGTAAATGTGCTGCTTGAGCGCTTCCGCCCGGTTCAGGTACGTGAGGACGCGCTGGCGCAACAGCTGCCGCTTGCCGGCATCCGGCTCGGCGCGCGTTATCGGCACAAAGTACTGCAGCCCCTGGCAGTAGGCCCGGTAGGCGCCCGCCAGCTCCTGCCGCTGCTCCATCTCGATCGCCCGGTTGATGAGCGCGATCGCTTTCTCCAGATTTTCCTCGCACGCCACGTGCGCCAGGTCCAGGTACGGGTCGTCGAAAAACTTCTCGAAGCTGATGCGCCGGCCCGGATCGCGCTGCAGCAGGCTGACCAGCAGCTGCCGGCAGTCGGTCGAGATGGGCGGCCGGCACGGTATCGCGATCGGATCGTTCCGGTGAATGCGCTCGGCCAGCTCGTGCAGGCTGGTCGAGCTGTACGGGGCCCGGCCGAACAGACACTCGTACAGGATGACGCCGACGCTCCACAGGTCGGCGGTCGGCCCGTACGAGCTGTTCAGCAGTATCTCGGGCGCCATGTACAGCGGCGAACCCTTGACTGCCGTGTTCTCCTGGTTCAGCTTCAGCCGCTGGGCGAACCCAAAGTCGCCCACCTTCAGCACGTACGTGCCGGACGCCCGGGTCAGCAGCAGGTTGGCCGGCTTCAGGTCGAGATGGCTCACGTCGTGCTGGCGCATGTAGCGCAGGGCGAGCGCGAGCTGCTGCAGGAACCGCTTGCAGGTGCCCTCGTCCAGCGTCCGGTGCTGCCGGATGTAGGAGGACAGGTTGCCCGCGTCGCAGTACTCCATCAGGATGTAGATGTTCTCCTCGTCCCAGAGAAAGTCCCGCATCTCGACGATGTGCCGGTGCTTCAGCTTCTTCAGCAGGCTGATCTCGCTGATGATGTTGTCCATCGCGGTGCAGGAGAGCTTGCTCTTGGCCATCACCTTCACCGCCAGTATCTCCTTCGTCGTCTGGAAGCATGTTTGCGCGGGGGGAGGTTTTGGAGTAGCAAGTGTTAGTCGCAGCGAGCAGGCGTTTAACGGGCGTTTGAACATTAAAACACTAACCTTCTTCATCGCTCGGTACACGATGGCGTACGTGCCGCTGCCGAGCCGCTCGAGCAGTTTGTATTCGGTAATTTTGGCCTCACTCATCGTTTTCCGGCTGCCCTTGTGTCCGGGGCTCGCTTGCAAAGGGGGATTAAATAAATATTTACCAGTCTAACATCACAATTTTATGTACAAAAAAAAGCACAGAAAAACAGAAAACACAACAAATGATTGCTGTAGCTCCTATAGTGTTCTACTGCTATCACAATGTTTTGCATTTGTCGACGAGCTACGATTGTAACCAGCAGCTACGGCCGTGTCGTCTGTACGGCACGCACACATTGACGGGCCGCATGCGTAGCAGGCACACTACACTGACAGCGGTCGAGTTCGATTTTTATAAACATCATCAAGGTGTATGCTGGGTGGCCGCTGTTTCTATGCACCTTTGCGTATTTAAATTGTCCGTTGATGACGATGCAATGGTTAGCTAACGATATTCAGACTTGTTCTATTCTTTTACTTGATTGAGGAATGAATATTGTTTGTAAAAAAATAGTTGCATGCCTCTCTATCTCTCTCTATCTCTTTCTTTCTCTCTACTTCCGGAGTCGTTCGGAGTCGTCTGGAATCGGTTGGAATCGGAGTCATCCGGAGTCGGCCTTCGAAACAAGGGCCTGTACACGAAGTGCATGTGCAAAGTGAAATGCACAAGTACATTGCATCGGACGGCTCCCGTTAGCTCCAATCGACTCTGAAGGACTTCGAATGACTCCAACTCCGGTCGACTCAAGCCCCGACGTCTCCAACTCCAAACGATTTAGCCGGCATCGGAATCGGACTAACAATAGCTGGAGTTGGAACGGAATGTGCGTTCTAAAGAGCACATCACACGTTTGCATCCTTCGCTCGGATGGTCCAGGTCTCGTGTCCATAGAGGACCACCGGGCGAAACAATGTGCAGTATATCCCACATTTCGAGAGGGCTCGAAGTCTTCTGTGTCTCAGCAGTCGGTGAAGCCCATAGCATGCACGGCTCCCCTACACAATGAGTCTCTAGATTTCGCTGCCGATTTCGTTGTCCGAAGTAACGACCGTCCCAAGATAGCAGAGCTCCTTTACTACCTCGAGATAGATTCCAGATAGTCTGAGTCTCCGGCAAGCAGGTACTTCATCTTCTCAATCCGATTCTTGCTGCTACGCTCTGCCGATGATGTCGATATTATCCGCGAAGCCAAGAAATTGGAGAGACCGCTAGAGGATCATGCCACGGATGTCGTTGTCTAGACTAGTGGTGGGTAAAGTTGGCATAAATCCGGAGTCCACTCCAATCCGACTCCGATAAATTTGGAATCGACTCCGGAAGGTAGGTCCGCCCTGCATCATCCGGAGTCGTTCGGAGTCGTTCGGAGTCGTCCGGAGTCGTTCGGAGTACGAAATTTGTAGCAAGGGGCGCAACTCTGCACAACAGGATCTGGGACAGGATCTTGTAGGCGGCATTAAGGACTGTGACGGCTCGAAAGTTCGAGCAATCCAGCCTGTCGCCCTTGTTGTAGACTGGGTGAATGACACCCAGCAATCCGGTCCCATCTTGAAGAGCTTGGCCGCCAGCCCATCGCTGCCAGCAGACTTATTGCTCTTAAGCTGCCTGATCGCATCCAGAGATGGCGGTGGCACCACGTCGTCGTGCGCCAATGCTGTCGCTGTTGTTTCCGCTGTGCTACTGCTGTGGTAGTTGCATACCTATAGAACAAATAATCTTACAAGATATACAAAATACACATTCTTTCCTTTTCTTCCAGCATAAATGATTAACCCAGATTTGTAACCTAACTGTTGGTTGTTTTGTTTTTCAAACTTTATTCACTACATTCTGTCCTCCAATAAGAAATCGAAAGTGACAAGGTTCTAGTCTTTTCGTGTGAATTTTACCCACTTCCGGCGTGGCGTGCTTAGCAGCGCACGTTGCTCGACCATTACACACTAGAGTTCACTCTCAGCAGCAACAGGAAACAAGAGAGAAACACGGACTCGAAGCGGCAAAGGCCCGCGCCCGGCACTAAAGGCATATTGACTCTGGTTAGCTTTATTTCTCGCATCATCTTTTTGAAAGAGACACCGCGCCTAAACACAACCCGCCCGCTCGGTGCCCATTTCTGGCGTAGCACAGGTCTGACCGTGGTACGGCACTAAAACGCCGATTCTGCCTCTTCGTTTTAGTTTGTTTCTGTAGCCCACTCTATTGGATTTGCGCCCCTCCCACCCTCCCCATCTCCTCAAACGTGGGCAAGTGACTAAATAACGTATATAGATTCGTTTACACCTAAAATAGTACATGTTACTCTTTTGTGCAATGGTTTCGTAATGTGCTGGCCTGGGAACAAAAAATGTAAAAAAAAACAATGACGACAGCCCGTTGTACCTTCGCTTCGTTTAAAAAAAAAACAGGAAAAAAGCGATAGGTAAAACCAGCTAATGGCACTTATCCGATTGACGATTCGTACAATACGCACACACACGCACACACACTCGCACGCTTTCATGTACACACTCACACACAAACACACACAGCCTGTGCTGTCGGGAGAAAAGGATGCGAGGGATGTGGGGCTTACTGGCGGGGTGATACGGCGGGGGAATTTTCTTCTTATTGTCGTGTTGTCCTTTTTAAAAGGGGCGGGTGCTCTCTCTCTCTCTCCCTTTCCGCTTGCCTGCGGTAATCTCTGCCTAGCTTAAGGATATTCGAAAACGAATTCGAAGGGACAGTTTTCGCCTGCAGCAGCCCCACCCGCTCAGCGTGCCGGCCACAGACTATTACCGTGCCTGGCCGTCCCCGCTCCGGATGTGTATGATGTCGCGGAGCAGATGCTTGATGTGGTCGTACGTCGCGAAGCTGATGCCGACAGCGATCGGGCCCTTGATCCAGTTCATGCTCAGACCCTTGTAGAAGCCCTTGACGAGCCCTTCCTCCCTGCGTGGGACAAGCGTGAGTGTGAGTTAGTATTTAGCTTTGTGGTGGCCCTACCCCGAGAGCGATATCGTATGTGACATGCCTGTATATTTTTATCAACGTCCGGCCAATGGTAAGGTACTGGTCGGCGCATTGAGCCGTTACACCGGTGGTTTGCATTCGTCGCCGCACAATGTCCAGCGGGTAGCTGGATGACTGGCCGATCACGCCCGCTACCGCACCGAACGTGAGCGATATCACAGTGTTGGGAGATTTGTCTCCCGTCCTTTCTGGAACGCAAAAATATTGGAAAAAAAAACCGTCGTTAAAAACGTCCCGCAATGCCATCGCTAGCACGAATCCGTCCACACTTACTGTAGTACTCATTTTTCAGCGTGTCGTAGGTGAAGAACGATGTGCCGGCGTACGGTATTACGCCCAGTATGGTCGCCCAGTAGCCGCGGTACAGTGTGCGCGGCCCTTCGCACTGCCAAATTTTCACGAACACTTCGCGCAGCGTCTTGTAGCCGGAGTACTTGTCCGTCACCGCCATGCGGGCCCGGGCCAGATCGAGCGGGTACGTCAGCGACTGGGACGTGATGCCGGCCAGCGACCCTGCGAGGAAGCGGCGTACTTCCGTGCTGGAGCAAGGAAACAAATGAGCACAAACAATCATTCCATCAGAAACCTGGTTTCTGAGCCCGTTCTCCACAACTTACTCCGCGTGCAGATCGACCTGCAGTATCTTCTTCCATTGCTCGTGGGCTGTAAACTGGATAGCCGAGTATGGGATGATGCGCGCCATCGTGGCCGAATTGCCCCGCCACAGGGCCAGGAATCCTTCGCGAACGTACGTGTTTCGCAGGAACCCGAGCGCTGCCCGGAACGTGTACGGGACGTCCTTGCTGGTGTGCGCGAATGGCGTAGCGGGGTCGGGAGTGAGAGAGAGAGAGAGTAAGCGAAAGAGAGAGGACAGCAATGTAATCCGATTATTGATAGAAGTTCGGTTAGAGTTCGGTTGCGGATGCGTTTACTTGATTTGAAAGTTGATCTTTGTTCGGTCGAGCGGAGCGATGGTGGTTTTGGCCAACGCACCGGCCGTCGCGCCGGCAATCAGGCTGGTCACCACGACGTCCCGGTTGTTAAGGTTGGTGGGCCGAACCGGCGGCACCGGTTCCGACGCTTGTCGATTGTTCGTAGACATTTCTGCAATGTGGGAAAGGATTTTTTAGAATTTTGTGTTTGTTTATGCTTATTACACCTACACTACATCTACATCTTAACAAAAGCAAAGGAAAAGGAACGAGCGAACAATCAATAGTGTTCGCCTTTTATAGCTTTTAGATAGACGTAAAGACTGAAAAGACCTCTATGACGTTCGCTTCAACAATCTACATTAGGAAGTAATTAGTTTCCAGTATAATCCAGTATAGATGCTTGAGAATAGCTATGGGCAGTATGAAATCAACACATACTATGTCCCTCGAAGTGATGTTCGGAGTGATGTAAGTAAACCCGTTTTGAATACCTTTCGCTCCGAATTCCCATAGTCTTACAGTTCCCTTTTAAGTATAGATATCTCGATGACAGAGGAAACTAAGAACTACCACCAGAACACCTGATCACTTCTAAATTTTTACCGATAGCCTTAGCGCAGCCCAAGCTCTCAAAAACATAAAAGCTATACGGAGCAAAGAATACATCATTCTCAAAATATTGGAACTGCTGGGCGGATATATTGGATATTGAACAAGGCGTTCAGGATCTCATTAGTATTAGACAACTTTAGAATTACAATTTCTAAATGCAAAGTGCGCTATGGTTCGATTGGAACATTGTAACCATTTAGTTATGCAACCATCTGTATGATGTAATATCGAAAGCACAGTTTAAGGCAGATTTACCATACCTTTAACAGCCCACCCCGTCTAGCAATAATAACTATCGCTGATGATAGCGAAATACTAACACAAAACGTGTAGCAAAACAACCCACTATTGCCATTGCCGAACCCGCTCCCTGTGCCATCTCTGTGCAGCGACCGCCAGCAGCACGTGCCCGACATCGACCTACGACCTTCCTGTCTCTATTGGCAATCGATTGATTGCCAAGCCGCGCACGCTTGATTACCGCCGCGAGCAGGCCGGCCCTTGCTGCTCGCTTTCCGGCACTGCCCGTTGGACCTTAAGATCGGCCGCAGATAAGCGGCAGCCATTTCCGCCGACCATGTATGCCTACCTCGCACCGCATCCGTTGCTGTCCAGATGCCGTTACTGCCAGTGTGCGGACGGACGGGAAGCAATTCGCCGCTGAGCGTGGTGGCACGCATGCACTGTTATGTAAATTCGCAAGCCCAAAGCACTCAAGCACTCCGCTCAAGGTGTCCTGGTAGCAAAGAAAAAAAAAGTCTCCGTGTTAATGCTCTGGGTGGGCGAATTGGGACACGGGCGGAAGTACTTACCCCACCCCCGGGGGCCGCAGTACGTGTAGCAGACCGGAACAGCTTCACAGCATCGTCAGGTGCGATCGGGGCACACTGCTTTCCCGTGGCCGGACGGTTCGCTGCGCATCGAGCCTGGACGGCAAGCAAGCAACTGCGCCAATTGTGGGGTCAGATTCGCTGCTCCCAAAACCTGTTCCCGTGTCCGTGTGTGTGTGTGGATCTGCAAAATATAAAATAAAAAATGAAATAAAATAAAATAAAATATCGTTCAAAAGCGATGAAACCGGATTCCGGACACCACCATGTCATCATCGCCGCCGCAGACACCGATACACATGCGAGAGCTGTCCTTTCGGCTTCGCTTTGTTTTAATCATCAAAAGGAGGCGGGGGAGTTGCAATGGATGAGCATCGGGGGAAGCAAAAGCAAGATGCTAACGGCCTCGCGACCCTGATATCAACAAAGATACACACAATCGCGTTGTCCCTCGCTCAACCCCACCCGCAGTTGTAGGGTTTCCACTAGTGATGGGAAAAATGAAGTATCCGTCGGAATCGATTCCGGCTAGCTGCGAATCGATTCCACATAGTAAGTACGGAATCGGATACGGAATTGGTTCCGGTGTCGGATCCGAAAGTGGCTCTCGGAATCGGAATCGGCTACGGAATCGGAACTGGTTCCAGAATCGGAATCAGTTCCGGAATTGAAATCCGTTTCGGCATCGGAATTCGTGCCGAAATCAGAATCGGATTCGAAATCGGAGTCGGAGTCGGTTTCGGTTACCTCATAAGAATAGGCGTTGAATTGGGTGCAATGATGCTACGTATTGATAGCCACAAAGAATCAAAATTTGATAGTAATCGATCCATTCTCATGGAGAATCTCGGACTGATTTCGCTTCTGAAACTTTTTATTTCAATTCAACAACTGATTCTCATTTCGGAGCTAACTCCAATTCTGGAGTCAATTCTGAACCCGGAGCCGATTTCGATTCAAAAATCGATTCCGGAACCGATTCTGGAGCCAACTGTAGAATCGGCTTCGGGGTCAACTCCGGAATCGGCTCCGGAATCGGGTAGGTTCGATTCCGTGCTCCCACCACCAGTTGCCACAGCGCACGTGCACGCGTGAGTGTGCGTGTGGAGCAACTTTTGATGCGTGGTGGAACAGTGGGGACATATAACCCCTCCCCCCCCCCCCTCGCTCTCTCTATGGGGGTAACGTTCAACTTTCGTCCGCTGTTGGGATTACGATACTGCAAAAAAAAAAAAAAAGAAGCGCGTCGTAACCGGGCCGCGTCATTCGTCGCGAAGGTCAAATTCCAATTCTCTTCCCGTTCCAACCGCTCATTCTAAGCATTTGGAAGTATCTGTGTGTGTGTGTGTGTCTCGAGTGTGGATAGTGGTGTGTGGGGACACACATACAAACCCGCACACACACATTGGAATGCAAAAAAGCAACACATTTTTTTTTTAAACTTACGCTTCAATGCGGAAAGCGGGCGATATCTGTTACGTGCTGTTATGTTCTCCAGCCCTATGGGTGAAATCACAATGGGGGTGGGACGTTATGTTCTGCCACAACAACACACACACACACATACGAGTGCGCGCGAAACAAGCTATAAATAGCATTAATAATAATAATAATGAATTATGCTCATCGACGGGATAAACAACGCTGGTTGAGGCTGGCTGGACGGTGAACCACACTGAAAATATGTATAGGGGGATGATTTCCAGCTACCTTCCTCTTGCTTCACCCCCCCCCCCCTTCTGGTGTGATAATTTAAAATAATCAAACGCTTGCTTTACGCACCGTCGCGAAAGGGGAGCCGTTTTAAGCACATGAACACACACACACACATACACACACACACACACGGCTCGTCTGCTTTTGCGAGGTCGCGAATCGGTTGATTACATAAAACCGTCGACCGTTGGCAGCATAAGCGGTGAAGGTTGTGAAGGCGGGAATAGAAAGCTGAGCGCCGAGGGTTTCGCCAAAAAACGTTTCGATACGCACCGCTTTTTTATCCTTTTGTGCCGTTGCCGCCGGATCCGGGCCAAGGGGTGATGGTGCGGGGGGTGTTAGAGAGCCTAGAGGAACTGGTTGGCCAATTTAGCAATAAAAAAACACGGACCGTCGCACGTCACGGTGGTGAAGTAGTGAGGTTGTGGGGATGGCTGCCGCGCACCTACTTCGGATGGATGCTGGCCTATCAGCGCCGGCCACTTGACACACTCTAATGTAGGAGCGCGCGACACGCGTTTGCTGCGTCGTTATCAGTGAGGCCGAGTTGCAAACACACACACACACATTTACACGACCATATACACACACACACACATACAGGGAGACACTTACAGTCCCAAATCCCTTTCGTGTGTTGCGGGGAGCAGCAGCAGCAGCCCTGCGACGTTGCGCCGGATGTGCTCGGGGTAGTTCAAGGTGGCCCCCTTCTTCTACCAGCACCCTCTATATCCGAACGGCGGACTAACGGGGTTTGCGAATTTGCGACGCTCCGGTTCCAGCTTCGAAGGAGGGAAACACTTGGGGGAAAGGGAAAACACGGACACGGACGCGCTCAGTGTGCCAATCCCGGTCGGAGGACGTCGCTGTCGCCACCACTAGGCCGTTCCGTAAACAGTAAACAACACACGTCAATCAGCGCGTGTACACATCCACACACACACACACACACACATACATAAACACTTTCCGTCGCTCTTCCGGAATTATTATTGTACCGTCGCTTGGCGCTGGTGTTGTTGTGCTACTGCTGGCTCCTACTGCTACTGCTGCCTTGAGCGGGTTTTCTGTGCGACCGATGAGGCGGCTGTGTGTTTCGCCGTTGCGCCGATTTCGCTACAATGAATCGGAGGAAAAACGTAAATAGAAACCCGTCCGCGCCGGCCCCCTTTTCCGGTCGTGTCCCACCTGCTCACTGTCTGCACACACGCTGGCTATTGGCCCGTCCCAAGGTCCGCGGCGGCTACCGCGACCCGACTTGACAGCTGATTTTGACAGTACGTCCGTCGCTACACGTGCTGTGTGTGTTTTTGCGCGTGTGTGTGTGTGTGTGCACAAAGCAGGGGAAGGCAAATCGCGACACACAGGGGCAGGTGGATTTTAGCAAGGAAAACATCCCCGCTGGCTGTTCCCACCAACGATGGTACGGGGTGGTATCGGGAGATTTTTCTTTAGATACTGGTGGACTCTTTTGCGCCTTTTTAGATATTTTTGTCAACGTGATTTTTTTTTGTTGGGTTTCCAAACATTCAAAACGGCATTTTTGAGTGGCAATGCTCTTATCTGAAATTATATTTAAAAAAATCAGTTTCATTTCTGTAACCACCCCCTAGTATGTTGTGGTCTGTAATTACAGAATAAATTTGTATTTAACAATCTCATCGCTTTGCAAGTTTTAGCCATTTGAAAACACATAAAACAAACTATTAAAAAAAA